>NW_024705137.1:0-20652 GCF_018977255.1 Callorhinchus milii
CTGCCACACCTGCCATGGGGTAGGCACTCCAATCCATCAGCGGCCACGGGCGGCGCAGTGTATGGTCGTGCTGGTACAGTCGAATCGCTCACGTGCCACGTAAGACACAGCTATGCTTGTTGGACAACGCCAAATTTCGACTGGCGCCGTGAAAGATTCTGACTTTGGGCTAAGTTGTCGTGTGTTTCGCTTTGCGGTTTCTCGTTTTGGCTCGACTCTGGTCCTGTGGGCTTCTCTGTTTTGCCGTGCATCCATTTTGGCTTAATAAATGAGTATTTATGCCCAAGTCTTCCTTGCCAGCTGCACGGACCACAAAGGGCACCGTGACAAATTGCTCCTTATTTAAGCATTCATTGCCATCGGCAACTCTCGCTCTCACTAAAGTGCAGCAGACTTCCAGTCCTCCAGCAGTGACGATACAAGGAACGTCTTAGATGTGATCCAGTGGTTCAGAGGTTAGAGCGCTCAGTTAGCGCTGCTGAGATCCAGGAAGCCATCTGGGATTAAAGTGAAGTTCAGGGAGTTAATGGTTTCGGTTGTGTCACCAATGACTGCATAGAAAAAAAAACACACATCACATTAAATTTGGTTCCGCGCTTAATTTTGCTAAGTAAAAATATTCGTTTTCCTGTCCTACCCGCAGGGCGGGCAGCATAGTTCTGCTTGCTACTGTGTGTGGACCAGAGGTCACTTGAAGGAACATTATATGTATCTCTTATCATATCTGCTTCCATAGACCGTTCTCTATATGAAGGGTAGCACTTTTCTGTGAAATATCTAAATGAATAATTTGTCTCTTTAGATGACACGGGTAGTGCAATCGGGTTACAATCGGGTGAGAAAGCGACAACAACCTTTAAGAGACATAAACAATGCAATACCCAGTGCAAGAGTACTACAGTTTCCTATGAGCCCCATCCTCAGAAACTCATCAAGACAATCGCCAAGACCCACCCATGAGTGATGACAGCACAAAGTAGCAAAGCCCCAAGGGGGTGAGACTAAAGTCATCTGGTCTGCGTTTGCACATTCCCTAGACCAAGTGTGGCCTGAGCAGGCAATTGAGCATTGCAGTTTCCATGGCACTGTCAGGCAAGGCAGTCACAGTGTTTAATGACTTGCATCAGCTGCACTTGGACAATTTTGTTTTCGTTCAAGCCATCACTGGACCAGGTGATTGTTTAATTCCTAGAGAGAAGAATGAATTAAGTAAGGGCACATCACAACAGACGGTCTCCAATCCTGAAAGCAATAATCACAGATTAACAATATGCCCGAGTGTCTGTCCTCTCTCCCGCATACTCTTTCTTACCATCTGCCCCTCATCACCACTATCAACTCTTACCTCCGAGGTAGTAAACATCCCCCGTCAATATGTCCAGCGGGTTGTACGATTGGATGGCAGATGCCTCGTCCCCATCCAGGGTCACACCGACAAAGTTCCTCCGGAGAGAGACACTCACGGAATGCCACTGGCCGTCGTTCAGATCCGAGCCTGCATTGTGGATGGGCGAAGCAAGCGGTGAGTGGAAATGCAATAAACAATGAGTAACTCTGTTTAGCGAATCACAGCATAACGCCATCTCGCTGTGCAATTATGCTCAGGGGCTGGAGTATAGAAAAAATACAAAAACATGGAGTTCAAAAATTGCTTGGGAGGTACCTGGTTCATTAATTCTATAACGTTATCTTCGACAATGAGAATGTAATAATTTGAAATACTGCTCCCAATCACACATTGAAAACAATTGTTCTTAATTTAAAAAACGAAACGGTTTGCTTTTATGTGCTAACATTTAATAGTGCCTAGCATGTGACCTTTATTCCATAGCTGTATATTATTTAGCTGATCTTGCTGTAGTTCAATTTCAATTTCCATTAAACGTAACAAATGAAATGCTTACAGTGGTTTGAATAGTATTTGATACTGAGCATAAGCAAAACATGCGCAACAGTGCCGATCGCTCTGTTCATACTTGCACAACAAACATGATCAATCACACACAGCTCATGCAACATTCACTTAATAACAAAGGTACAAAAGCCTTCAATTTTAACTCTCCATAGACTAAAAAATCCATGCAATCCATCTAATCCAGACCCAAACTATAACATTGTCCTATACAAAAAGAAATAAATCCCACTGGGCTGTCTCTATCGACTAAATACTATTAAATTAAAATGTTGTGAGAAACTGTATTGATATGTAGACCTTCTGGCCGAGATTAACCAAAATATAATATTTCAAAGTGAAGCATCCATTACTTGGCTCTACATTTTAGTTGTGTTGGCCCTGTTTCACACGGTGAACTTTCTAAGCGAGTTAACTTAGTGATATATATTTTTATTTGCTGAGGTGCTAATGACGCTACTCGGCTGGGCCACAACAATGACACGACACGACTTTTCCACGTTCCAAATCTGTCCAATAAAGCCCACGTAATAGGAGGCAATCTCCATGCCCCACCTCACAGATATGGCACAAAGACTGCCACCGCTCCACTAAAGCCACGACTTGCGCCAATTTCTTGTTGACAAGTCATTTAATCGAGACATTAAGTTTTATGAGTCACATCATGTCCACTCGAGATATCGTTAGGATGGCGGTATAAAAAATATACGCCCAGTGTGTAACACGCCTTTCAGCTTTTGTTCACCCATCCACATCCATTGACCTTCCTAACCGTCCTCCCTAATGGCAGCCATCATGCGCGCACCGCCACCGCAGCCACACGCGCACACACACACCGGCAGACAGGTGCAGGGCGTCGCGGCCCGGCTGCAAAAGTGTCACGGTGAGGCGGCCATCGTCCAGGCCGATGCTCAGAGAGGACGCCCGCGGGCCGGCGGGCGAGAAGGCCGTGTAGACGAGCGTTCCACGTGCGCTCCACGTGCGTAGCTCCAGCACCACGGACAGCGCCTCGTGCCACGCCGGCCCCCACAGCCACAGGGAGCTGCCGGGCAGCGGGAACGTAATGGGCACCACCCGCGGCTCGACGCACGCAAAGGACACGTTCCCCTGAGGGCACACGGGGAGATGACGCGAGGGAGGGAGGGGGGGAGGTGTGCAGGGTTGGGGTGGAGAGCGAAGGGAACAAGTAAAATGGGAGGAGAGTCGAAGGGCAGAAGAGACAGATGGAGAGCGGGAGTGAGAAAGCTGCTCGGATGTGACGGGAGCCACCACGCTCAAGAGCGGCTTCTTACCCTGGAGGCAACATTTTGTAGATGAGATGGGGAGCGACACAGTGCGATACATGTGAATGGCATACATAATACATTTTAAATATGCTCACAAAATGATATTTGGTGCACACGGTTACTGTAACACGATTTGGTACTACGTTCAAATGTGGGTAATGATGTGCATTTTTATATTAAGCATGTCTTAGAATTTATGTCGCTGGGGTTTTTCTTCATAATTTACGAAGAAAAGCAGAAACTTTCGTTGAACCTTTGTTCCTAGCTCTGGAGAGTTGTTCATCGGAGCAGCAGATGCAGAAGCCTTTGAAACTTTTTCTGGGTATCGTTTTTTTTTATACTTTCAATTAGCATACATTAAATCTTCAGCTTCCGTTTAATGTGTACACAGGTCTCAAACAAGACGTCAATTCATTTAAATAAATGCAGCATGTGCTAAAAATATATACATTTAAATGCATCAGCATAAAATCAAATTCTCTTTGTGAAATGGTTCAAGCCAAAATAGTGCATTTCCCGCTGATTTTAATTACCATATGCTGTACGCTGCTGAAGTCAGATAGGCATACGCAGCAAGATTATGCGTAAACATTTGCCTTTTTGAACGTGAGAGCAATGCGGTTAGAGCTTCGTTGGAATGCCTATTCACATTCCAGAAATTGTTGATGCCTAAAAAATAATATCATTTTAATTTTAACACGGATTTTTTGTAGACTGGTTTTTGGGCTGAAATTACTTTGTATTGCATTCTAGACTTCTGTGTGGTATGCACAGCTTGTTACAAACAAAGAAGAAACAACAATGTTCGTAAAGAAGGGGAGATGGCGATGCAAGATAAATGTGATCTGCCAGGATTGCAGATAACGCATAATTAATCTTTGGATTAATATCGCACTTTTTGGAAAATAATAAGACTGCTTAATTGTGTTATTTATAGTAAGTGATTGTTAAATCAATGTGTATCACTAGGAAGAAGATGGAGCACAATTAATCTTATCATTAATACTGTACTCTATATATTTGTGTGGGGGGAGGGAAACGACTTAATTGTGCTATTTATCATCAGGAAAATATAATGACAGTACATTGTCATAACAGAACCAGGTCTCAGAGAGATATGCAAAGACTCACACAAACATGTGCGGTTGTTTCCAGGCTCCATCACAATGGACTAATAATTCAATACGACTAGGTACATTCGCTCTACGGGCTGCTTTATTGAATAAAAGTGCAATAACCACTAACCTATTCATATATTGTATCATTATCTTGACCGTGGGAACCTACTGATGTCAATCCATTTATATTGGGAAAAGACCATGGAGCTAATTCGCTCTTTTTCAGTGTACTTACATACACATGTCCTTTGTCAATCCATTTCTGGATGAAGGCATCTGAACGCGGTTTCTCAGGGGAATCGTTTGACAATACGACACCGCACTGGTCATTGTAGTTTAGCAACGTACTGGGAGCAAGGACCGGTTGAGATATCACTTGGCGCTCGCGTTCGCTGGGAATTGATCTTAGACCATGTACAACTCAAAATTGGAATGAAAATCTAAACATGGTGCAACCAATACACTTGAATACAGTAGTTTCAAATAAAAGTTTCGGGACAAAATAATATAATGCATTACAAATTTCAGTCGAGGATATTGACAAGTGGTTGGAAACATGTGCGCGCGTGCACACAAATGTTTACTCTGGCAGGCAAAAAGGTCTTCAGTGAGAAAAAGGGTCACGGAGTGATACCGAGCCAACACAACCTGTGGCAAAACAAACATTCTGGCCATCACAGTTGAATGCTACAAGATCCATCACACCAGCTAATAAAGTCACCCACACAGCCCACAAGATATGCAAGACATGTTTCCGAAAGGGCCTCTTCTCCACCGCTAACAGTACGTTGTGCCTCAAAGAGATCTGGAGTCGGGTTACCGTGCAGTCATTTGTCAACCAGTGACCAGAATTCAAGCCAAAGGCTACTCAAATGCATCAACCGTAATGAGTGGTCATTAATATAACAGGCACTCTCATCCATTATAGCAACCCTGTGGAATACACAACTGGCACAAATTGCTGCTCTTGTTTGTAATACCTCCACGCAATATTTCAATGACCCATGTTTGTTTTATTCATAAGCATCAGTCTTGTTGCCACCAGATCGCACCGATGCATATGGGATCAGCTCTAAGCCAGACCCCATGAACACTGGCGTCAGAATCTGGCACGACTGTTTACACAAAATTATTCACCACGTAGATTCCCGTGCTACAGCCAGTGTTTCTAAAGCTCTTTTTGGTAAAGTAAATCAATAAATAAACATGCGACTAACAACATCTCACGCACATCTTACCGTCAAGTGTTTATCACGAAAAATAAGCATAAAAGCTCACCCTAACCGCTTCGATATTTGTGTACGATTCAGATCTTGGGCTCAATACAATGACTAAGAGCTCCCCCACAGTATTAAGAGCCCGTGATGAATTACATATCAGAAGTCCAACGGCTACCACCAGGGGTCCCTGCAGAGGGATGCCTGTGCAGTGCAATATTCCTCGTTATTCGCGAGGGATACGTTCTGGAGATACTGGAAAATAGCAAATATCATGCATAACGATAATGGCCTACGAAAACCTATGTTTTTTTATAAATTGCGTTTAATAAATACGTAAACAATCTCTTAAATATATGCAGATTTCCATAACACAAGAAATCACATTTTTTTTAATGTATTTCTAATTAAATAATCATTTGTAAATTAACTCACTTTAAATCATAATGACGATGATAAAGCGAAGTAGAAGGATGCAGTAACGATGACCTCATCACTTTATTTCATCACATTCTCTCTTGTCACTTTATCTCATCACTTAATCTTTTCCGAACATAGATGGACTCGTCCATCTGAACTGCCAAAATCGCTGTCCGTGGTGCTGACGTTAAGAAAAAAACGCCACTTTTTTCAAATGTTCTTGCTGTGTTTTTCACACCTGATGATGATTGCTTGTGTTGCAGTCGAAACGTCGTGAGAATTTTATTGTTTTATATTTTTATTATTTTATTGTTTCCCTTCTACGTGACTTTACCGAAAGAACCAATAATATTTATCTCATCACTTTTTCTCTCTCTGTCTCTCGTCTGCATCTCTCTCGAGCAGTCGTGTCGAGTTCCAGATGCGTCCGTGGTACTGACGTTAAGAAAAAAACGCCACTTTTTTCAAATGTTCTTGCTGTGTTTTTTCACACCTGATGATGATTGCTTGTGTTGCAGTCGAAACGTCGTGAGAATTTTATTGTTTAAAATTTTTATTATTTTATTGTTTCCCTTCTACGTGACTTTACCGAAAGAACCAATAATATTTATCTTATCACTTTTTCTCTCTCTCTCGACTGCATCTCTCTCTCTCGCGAGCAGTCGTGTCGAGTTCCAGATGCGATTTGCGGATAGCCAATACTGTACAAAATATGACACATTGCTGGCAATCTCACTAATAGTTCCTTCTGCGCTTTCTCACCCGCCCATTCCTATTGCCACCAGAGTGCACTCTAGCAGAGTGCAACTAAAACTTTTTAAGGACACTTTCCACGCACCCCGCAGCGTACATCAAAGTGCAATCAATCACCGAGCATCTGGAATATGCGCCTCAAACACTCGCAATGCGACTGGGCATTTCGCCGGATGTAAATAAACAAGTGGAGCAAATCAAATGAGTCAGGTGCCATGGAAAGAAGTTTCGCTCCGAGAGTTCATGATGCCCTGCTGACAGCCACGCCAGGGAGAAGGTTTGAGTCGGACAGTTTGACGGCAATCTGATTTTTCCCATTCATTATGCATAATCAGTGAGGAGCTTTTAATAAAAAAAGGCACAATGTCAATTCATCATGCGTGTTGTTACGTGCATCAGAATTCAAGGCCACCTCTGCGTGTCCATGAAGGGGTGTAAGCCGGAATCCGGTGCGCCGGTGATCGCACAGAGACAAATGCAACGAGCACTTTTGTTCCAAAGTTTATCGTCGGCCACGATCTATCCACTGTGAGATAAAGACCTCCTTCGCGGTCTTGCGGTGAACAATCGATCGAGCTCCTACACACAAATGGGCCACATTGCTCCATCTCCAGAGTGGACGTCGTCCCAGGCGTGTACTCCCCTCTGTGCATGCTCCTAATGCCACGTCTTCTTCTTGACCCCCTCATCATCATTCAAGTCGCACCTCTCCATGCTTCTTTACGCACTTTTCAGCCTTTGTTTTCATATTCTTCGTCAGTATCTATATTTCCGTCCGTTGGGCATAGCAGGTAATATTTACTGATTGAAACATGTCCTCTTATGGCACATTGGTATGCAAATAGTTCCTTTCCCAAACAAATTCGATTTTAAATCACCGATAGGTGTCACAGTAATTAATGTGAGGTACTTATGGATGTGTGTTTTACGTGGACAATTTTCACATTTGAACAGCAACGGGTAAATATTTGAATCCAATAAGAATTTGCACGCGTTGATGTTTAAGACTACACGAGGCCACACCTCTCACCGTCTCGGACAACTGAGAATTAGCAATTATAATGAGCAGGGGCATGTGCTTGAACATTAATGCTGAGAAAACGAGCAGAGCACAGTTCCATGGCTGTGATGTAACATGCCAATATATTTGGTGAAACGGCATGCGTGGTGGGTGGGTGCGTGCGTGCGTGCGTGACATGTGCGTCGGCGCAGTGAACTGTGTACCGTGATGTACACGGCTGGCTTCCTCCGCTTGGCCAGATCTATGAGGTTGACACCGTTGTAGCTGACGTTTTCCAGGCAACCCTGGAAGTTCCGCTTGAAGCTGCTTCTGCCCTTCCCGGGAGTGGACAGCCCTCCAAAGCTCAACTGTGGGGATGGAATATAGAAAAATTAGCAATCACGTGACATTTCGATTTAAAGCTTTCGTGACTGCAGGGATTCATCTTCTTGGTTCTTTCGGTAAAGTCACGTAGAAGGAAAATAATAAAATAATAAAAATTAAACATAATAAAATAATTCTCACGACGAGAGCAGGTCTGTCTACTCGACAGACCTGCTCTCCACCTGAGGACGGTTGCTTGCGTTGTGGCCGAAACGTCGTGAGAATTATTTTATTATGTTTTATTTTTATTATTTTATTATTTCCATTCTACGTGACTTTCCTGAAAGAACCAAGAAGATGAATCACGTGACAGTTAAATCCTCCTGTGGATGTCCCCATACAACCATATGGGCGTCACACTCCAGTAGGGCGTGCAGCAGCAAAGACCTGGGTCTCACTTCAAAATAGAATATTATCTCTTAAATGTTTTTTTTTTGTAATTACAAAAAAAACATAATAGTCTACCGAATCGCATGGGACACATAAAACATTGTTATAGACTGCAAACTCGATTTTAAATTGCTTTGTACACCTAATTCCAGGACGGTCAATAAAGGTTACAAGAAGGCACCAGAGTCGTGCGTCAAAAACGTAACCTCGTGTTTTTTTATTCTGAAATAGACCTCCAGATCCCATGGGGCATGTTAAGCCAGAGACGGGTCAAACCAAGCAATAATTTCAGCACGCACTCAAACGCATACAGCCATATAGCTGCACACACACCTCGCCCCTCCATGCCTCTGGATTACGCACACTGCTGCTGATGAGGATTGGCCTGTGCCAAGCCCGTTTGGACATTTTTATAAAACCTTTGTGGTTTGCTGGGGCAGATGGCCAATATAAAGACTACACGTTGATAAACAGCACGTTGCTTCTTTTCTTTATTGTGAGCTGGCACCTTCCAAGATGGGCTTCATTAGAGCTAATTGCTCACGATGGGATTGCTGTTTGGTCGTTGGATGTGGCATTTCTCAGGTTGCAATTAAATCATGGGTGCCCTTTAGTCCAACAAACCATGGCAGGGGAGCGACATGCAGGATAACACGTGTCACTCAGATGCGTGTTGACAATCTGTATGCATTTTTGTTTTTTGCATTATTCCTCCCCTTCTCTCATTGTCTTTGAATGCCAATTTGTGCATCGGTGATGCCCAGGCAGATAACAGATTTCGGTCACAGGTTCTGCATCCCGCCGCGTGCAGCACAAGCGATTAGCATCGTTCAGCAAAAAGGAACGCTTCTCAATTAAATGGCCCCCACTGCAATCGACTGTCAACACGCGACTGGCGCTCACACAAGCGCCAGCACGGCAGACGGCCGTGTGATCTTGGCTGCCTTACCTGCAAAGTTTGCCAAATGGCCAGGCATCCAAGTGGCAAATCAAACGTAGTTGGCATCAAAGGAGGTGAAGGCAAGCCGTTAATATGTCAAGACAAAAAAATCTGCTGGCAAGCAGAGGGCCTTGTAGAGACTAACATTCTGTGTCCAGCTCTGCCAGCGATTTGGTTAATTTTATCTTTGACTGTTTACTCCTCCACACAACATTTTCCTTTTAGGAATATAATCATGAAAAAATTTGAACACACAGTTTAACTTAAAATAACGCATACAAATGCATGAATCAATGAAACTAAGTGTACTTGTGTTTTAATGCATTCCTGAAAAAAGCGTACCCATATACACTCACACACTGGCCAACATATTTTTCAAAAGACCAGAGTGTACGTTTGCACCATCGGAGCAATCCTATGCAGCAATGCATGATATAACTATCGCATAATAAGGATCAAACAAAACAACTAGCAAAGGTCCCTTGTAATAAATACAAAAAAAACAATCATCGAGATTTTGTACATTCTATTGATGTATTCCAAATGCATTACAGTACAAATTCTGTTTAATTGAAACTTCCTTTGAATACTTGCAATCAGGAATGTACATCAGAATGGCAGTCAGGAAATAATTACCATTTTCCAAACTCAGCTGATGGGATTTAGCCAATGGCCTGTAATCATCAAATCCGCAGAGAAGTGCATCCATAGAATTTTAAGCCGACATGCCTGGTGTGTGCTGCTGATAGCAACTGTAAGGGAGCACAGTTTCTTCTTGAACCATAGGCTCTGCTAGACCTGTGGCCTGCTCCCCACTGCCCTTAATCATATTTCGCCGCATATCAAATATCGTCTTGCGTGCAGCTGCTTTACTTATCGCCATTCCTGCATGCTCCCTCTATCTGTAAAGAAACACAAAGCTCCCTGTTGACTCAACAAGCTGTAGTGGCTGTATAAATGTTACAAAGTAGGGGAGGATCTGATGTCTTGTAAATTAAAACTGTGCACGGACAAATTGAGGAATAAGGTGGCAGCCCATTCGAGATAAAAAAAAATCCTTTTCATATGACAGAATCTGGATTTTACTCTAGATGCGTAGAAAATAAATAATAGTTTGTTAAGGTAAATCATGTTTTGCACGTTAAAATGCCAGTTGTAATAATATAATTGTGGGAAAATACAAGGACAATCTGAATATCCATGTGTCCATCTATGGATAGTCTGGGCCTCGCCATAGGATTTTGTCACGTTTACAAAGTTTTCAAGACCACCAATAAGAAATTAGCACTGATGCATGCTCGGTCAATCAAGGAGATTATTTTAATTTCGATTTATGACTGCATTCTTGGTGATGATGTCTGGCGATTGAACAACCACAGCTTTCCACAATGTTCAAGGAAAAAAAACTGAAGAAGGAATTTATGATAAAAATATATGTGAACAAAATAAAAAGAGAGCAATTAAGATACGTAATTAAATACACAAGCAGGTAAAAAAACGTCGAAATAAATTTAAACAGAATTTCACTATTTGAAATCGCGAGGCATCAAAGGTTCTGACGATTGTAAATGGGAAACGTGGTACAATTTAAGTAATTTAAGTCGCAATAAAACATAATCGACACAAATTATAGCTCAAAAAAATAGTAGGACCCACTCACAAAGAGTTTTTCGTTCATGTGTTAACTTATTTTAAAAAGTCTGTTCAAAGAAATCTTAACAAATTGTCTCTCCACTGAGTACAATTATACGTCTACTTCAAGGTAACCCGAATGTAGTCTCTAGCTGGTTGCTAAGATCAAGGTAGCCTCAAATTCGTAGCCAGTCACATTCAAGGTGGCCGCCTGTGTATCAAGCTCAAGGTTGACCCCTAACGGTCAAGTTCAAGTTGAGCCCTGCTTGGGCGCCAGGCTCCGCGTTGGGCCCACCTGGTAGTCGAGGTCCAGGTAGTCGAAGTCGCCGTTGGTGCGGAAGTGGCGCGTGTGCCCGTCGAGCGTGAGGTTGACGTGGCGGCCGTGGCGATGGAGGCTCACGCCGTGCCAGTGCTGGTCGTCGAGCAGCGTGCCCACCGTCACGCTCGTGTGCCCCGTGGGCGCGCGTTGCTGCCTGCTGCCTGGAGGGGGGCAATGTGCGCTGGGTCACCGAGCGGCGTCGTTTGCGTGCCACTGGCATCGTGTGGTCAAACTGAGAATCCGTTCTGGAAGCCCTCGCAGGGCAGCGTCGGCGTCTTATAGAATAGGGGCTGATGTCGCAAAGCTAATGTCCTTCTGAGAATCCCTTCCAGTGACCTTGGTGTCCACACACGAGAGGGTGCACATTCACACGGGCCCTCCTGTGAAAAAATGTGCCTTCCATTGCTGTCAAAAGAGAATTTTTAAATCCTTTATATTAAGTTCGCTTGCTTGCTTGCTTGCGTGCTTGCTTGCTTACGACCGTGCAAATCTTTCGGTCGTTTTTTAACCCACTTCCCGTGATCCAATCGAGCTGACATTTTGCACACAGACTCGTTGTGCGAGACAAAATTTTACACTGTTTAGGGAAAACAAATTAATTATTTAATTACCAATTGCTTAATACTGGCAGACAATCATCTGACCCATAGGTGGCAGCCATCTCAAGCTAGAGGACGAGAGGACTCTAGCCGCCACGCATATAAAGGATTTATAGTGAAAAACTTTGTTTTTACGGGTTATACTTGTTTTATTCTTGAATTTAACAAAACCCAGTGAAACCCCACAATAAAGTGTGATGTTTGACGTGCAGTCATTGGTGACCAGGCTAACAGCACGGACAGGCTACACTTGAGAACCAGGTTCCACCAGAGGTGGCTGATGCCTAGATTCAAACCAAGGATGTCAGTGCTCCCAGCTCAATGCCTTAACCCTCAGCCACCCAGGCACAATGACACCCCAATAGACTTGTGAGTCTAATGGAAGGACATTTTAATAGCCACACCATTACACAGAGGTGCCAGCTTGCAAATAGAGCTGCTCAAAAACAGCTATTTTTTTTTTTTTACTCTGAAGCAGCTCTCTTAAGCATTCATCACTGCTTTTCATGGTGTTCATGCAATGGGAAACGCAAATCAATTTCCTCCTCTGAAAAAGAAGAAAATTGGACAAATGTAAAGGTTCGCACAGTAGCTCCAGACATTTCCAGAGAAATGCGGATAAACCTCGCAGTGGGTGCCTTAACACTGAAGCAGGCTCCGGAAAGGTTTGCGTTATCTTGGAGGATTGATACCACAGAATGTAGCTGTGATGAAGACGTACAGTAAGTATACGAATTGGATTGCCTGCTGCTGCTGCTGCATTCGGTAAACTCCCAAGATAAGGAAGGCTAAAGACATCAACACAAAGTAAGTATATGAGACAACAATCATCCCAATACTGTCACACGGAGCAGAGCGTTAAAGCATGATGAAAAAAAGATGAGCGGACGATACTAACCGCAGCAATACGCCGGTGGAGAGAGACACTGGGAGCATCTAGACTGGAGAAAACAACCGGGTCGAGCAAAAAGAATGTTGGGGAAAAAATGAGGCCGGACGTTTGTGATGGTTTAGACACACATTGGAAAAGAGTACTGTTTAATGAGAATGCACAGCAGAGGAAAGTAACAAGCGGGTGAAGGAAGAGCAAAACAGCGCTGGGTAGAAACAGTGAAGGAGGACACGGAGCAGAGAGGTTTAGACATTGAGCAGCGCAGGAGGATTAGCGCAAAACAGACAGAAAGGAAGGGACTTCCATTGCGCCCCCATCGTTAGGGTAGCTGCGGTAGGGATAGGAAGACGTCCGTTATCGTAATAAATAGTCGTAAAATGTCATCATTAAACTGTAATAGTGTTGTAGTGTCATGATCGGTGTAAGCTTGTCCGTGTAGGTGTGTTATCACAGTAGAGCTCAAGCATTTGTTGAAGTGGGAGGGTAATGAAAGAAATCGTCCTCAGGCTGGATCATGTTTTCCGCCTGAGGACGACTGCTTGTGTTGCGATCGAAACGTCGTGATATATTATTTTTATTTTTGTATACCTACGTGACTTTACCGAAAGAACCAAAGAGTAAATATTAAGAGTGCAGCTTTTGTGAAAAATCTACAGCATTGGATAGGACAGCTCATGCACATTTGCAGTGATTCATTCACCCACGTGCTGTAGAAATTTCCTGCAAACCTCTCATTATTTTTTTTATTAAATTTTTTATATTCTTTTACTTTTCTACCCACATGACTTTACCGAAAGAACCAAGATTATGGCTTCCTGCAGTCACGCAAGCTTCAAATCGAGATTAACGCAAGCAGCTTTCGCGGTGTTAACGTGAACGACTTACGGCATGAAATTACGTTTCGTCTTACATCGCGTTGTGATGACCGTAGCGGGTAACAACGACGCGCGCGCCACGTCTGGCCATGGGGGCCCCTCGCCACGTACCGAGGTTGAGGTTCAACTGCAGTCGGGCGCGATGAACCGCCAGCGTGAGGAAGTCTCCCTGCTGCCCCTCCCCGTGCAGCAGCACTCCGTCCGCCGCCGCCGTCTTGAAGCGCAGCGCCACGGCGTCCTTCAGCGTGCGCATGCTCTTGTGCGCAAAGCGGTACGCCAGGGCGCTGCGTCCATCCAGGTGCGCTACGTCTGAAGCTGCCGGTAGGAGAAGGGGTTGGTAGAGGGGGCACGGTGTTACGAGGCAAGAGTCGAAAGGATTTCCTAACCTCACCCCCCCCCCACAACTCTCACTGCCCCCCCCCCCAGGTTATGTGCCGCAGAATGTTGAGCACCTTCACCGTAATTCTAGATTTGAAGCTTTCGTGACTGCAAGGATTCATATTCTTGGGTTTTTTTCGGTAAAGTCACGTAGGTAAAAAAATTTAATTAATAAAAGTAAAATTAAAATAAATAAAAATCACGACGTTTCGGAGAAGCTTGTGTTGCCTCCGAAACGTCGTGATTTTTATTTTATTTCTATTTTACTTTTATTCATTTAAATTTTTTGCCTACGTAACTTTACCGAAAAAATAACCTAAGAACACCTTCACAGTATTGATTTCAACCGCTGGTGGAAACGTGCCAACGTCTTCAGTCAGCAGCTGCAGGGCGACTTGCCGAGGCGAAGACTACGTTCGACGCTCGTTTTGTTAAGATGTGGCGCTGCTACTCGTCGTCGCTACTCGGCCCAAATCTGTTGGGGAGGCTTTGGGCCAGTGGTGGGGGCCGGTCTCCCTAAAAAGATGATTACTGTTGTTGACTACCCACAGATTGGAATCACGCACAGCATTCGCTCGCTCTCGAAGAGAGCGGATGACACAAGGCAACAAGGAAACCACAGACAGGTAGGAAGGCAGCCACGCAGTGAGCCGGTGCCAACAATTGCTCCAGCTCCACGGCCCTCCACATACGAAGGTGTGATCAGCCATTTGAGTGTTTAAATGCAGGAGGAAACTGGAGCACTCGCAATTAACAAACGCATGCCACGGGCGCACAATCTATCCCATACAGATGTAAAGCATGGAGTCCGACATTTTTGCTGAACCGCATTCTCCTGGCAAGCCAGAGCATAACACCTGAACGCGCACAGCAAGGGAGTATCACAATTATTGTGCGATCCACCAATCCTTGCCTCTTCGGTGCTGGATGACAGGCAAGCAAAATCACTGCTGACTACTCGTTTTATTGGCCTTGTAGGGATGATAGAATGAAATTACCCCCAACCAAGCTGGCAGCCCCTCTGTCGAGTCGGTTGCTATGTCAGTGGCGCCGCTGCCTGAGTGATAGAGCCAGTGTTGCTGGCTCACGCATGCCACACTCCTGCCCCAGTGGGATGAGAGGTAGCCACAAGATGACAATGCAGCAAGAGCATTCCTGTCTCTGTGTGGACTCTGACTAACCCCTCGTACGCCTGGCCTTTCTTTGCGTACTGCAATTAACGCACCGACATTTATGAATGTTTAGACGCTACACCTCCAATGGCAAATCTCCAGACAACACTTGAACTTGACCTTGAACGAATATAAGTTAATTTCATTATTGTGGAGATGTTCGAGTCGAGAGTGAGCCTTACTTCGACTTCACTTGATTGAGGTCTTGACACAATGGTCATCCCAATATCATTTCCATGTCAACTTTCCCTCATCAGCATTGCCATCAACATTCCATGACTGTCCGCTGCACATGCATTGGCAGGGTGCAGCAGGATCACTATGGCATGCTTCCTGTGTGGGCATCCCTTCATCATTGTTATGGAAGTAATGTTTCATTGACATTGGGTAGGAAGACTAGAAAAAAACATATACCAACTTCGACGTAAACATTTACAAAACGGTATTGCAAAGGTCAGGAGGTAATGGCCATTTGACTCAAAGCCATTAATGACTACTTGAAAACTAATGTTGAAGAAGGAAAGGTCCCATTCAGTAATGAGACCTATGAATTACTTTCAGCAAATGTCTTACGTTTCCTTTGTACGGTAAGTCCTCGCTTCACGCGTGGTGTTTCACACAAAGCGTTTTTGCTGCAACGCGGTTCTTCCATTCGGGAGCACTTTTCGCACACGCGGAAGAAACATCACTATAACGTGGCCTCTGAGCGGTTGACGACGAACTACTTTCTTTAGCTGCCTGGCTGAGCAGAGTGATCGAGTTATTAGTGCCACTATCTTACTCGGTGTGTGGGGAGCGATAGTGCAGCGGTTAGCACTTCACGCGCTTCAAACCCGGCAACCAGAGTTCGATTCCTGCTCACGGCCAAAACCAGTGACGATTATCTGAACTGGTCCTGGGCCTCCTCTAGGTCGACTTAGCCTAAAATATAGTACCTAGTGCGGTGTGTAATCATCTGGGGAGACAAAGGCGGCCGGGCGTGGTGTGCCGTGCCAGCCTTCATAGGTGCTCACTAACAGCACTTAACCCAGCGGTCTGTTGAGGCTATACGGGGATCTTTGTCTATGTTTACATCGTATCTCCCCAAACTTCATCGTTACATTTACGCGGACATTTTTGTTTCCGCTAAATCCATTTTTTTTGTTTAACGCCACACTTTTCAGGAACGCATCTACTGCGTTAAATGAGGACTGTATAGAGAAGCACGGGTGAAGCACAGTGCAAAATACAGCCACCCCCCAAACCCACCAACACCACCCATTCTAGATTTGAAGCTTTCGTGACTGCAAGGATTCATACTCTTAGTTCTTTCGGTAAGTCACGTAGGTAAAAATGAAATTAAAATTTATAAAAATAAAATAATAAAATAAAAATAATATTTGATTTTATTTAATAATAATAATATTTGATTTGATTTTTATTAATTTCATTTTTTACCTACGTGACTTTACCGAAAGAACTAAGAGTATGTTTTCTCCATTCCCATACCTCGAATTTCATCCCTTGAATTCAAATACAGTGTGTCTGGCGGACATTACTCGCTTCACCTGCAGTAACTGTTTTTGTACCCTTACCACTTTTACCACAATCTTTGTCTTAACCCCCCCCACCTTCACCCAGCCGTAGAATCCGAACACAGCCGCTGCCAGCAACGACACTGGGCACCAAGTTACCGTCCATCGTTCACTGATTTACCAACTCATCACCAGCACAGCCGTTCACAGTGAACAATGTGTCGCCGGTAATTATCTGGTGTCGCTTTCTGGTGTGCATTAACGCGCAGGGATGGCGCGCTGCTTGACAGCAGCGAGAGACATCAGTGGCCTATGGTGCAAACTTTCGCGACATCTCCCACACAACTCCCATCCGTCCTCCTCGAAGCTATCCAGTCCCACAGGAAGTCACGGGTTAAGACATTTCACAGTTTGCTTATTAAGTGAAATGTAGCGGTGGGAGGTGGGGGGGGGGACTATAGAATAGCAGTTCCTGTACCTTGATTAAATGAAAGCAGGGAACAATTTTTTGTTGTTGCGGAAATCATTGCTATTCAGAGCTAACGGCCCTTTGTCGTCACGGGACAGGCGTGCGGGCCACATTCACACTGCCGCGCGCCCTTCACGCTCCTCGTCTGACCACCGATGACGCCTGCCTCCTTTAAACTGTGGAGGTCAAGCCCTGCGCGTCTCCCCCCCCCCCCGCCCCCCCTCCCCCCTGAAAACTGTCAAAATTGAAATTAGCGAGCTGGAATACGATTCATTTTCTGCTGCCTTCGGGATGGCGGGGTGTTTCGTCGAGAAATTCAACAGTTGGTCACAACTGTGGGAGAGATTTCACGTCGCTGCCAGACGAGTGTGGATTGTCCACCGACTTGCCTCGGGGCCACCAACCGCGATGAATCGGCACACAGCCATTCGCAGCTCTCGTGATTCAATAGATTCACGATTGCGATTTGATTCAAGATGAGTGGGGGTTTTTTTCTTCAGTTGTGATTAATGTAAAGGCCTCCAGCAGCTCGAGGGGTCAGGTGAATCCATTGCATGCAACGCGTGGGAATCAGAACAAGCCACCGTTTGTCACGCACATGATTTGACGCATTATTGTGAGCTTGAGGATCAATGTTAATCGCTCGATCTGTGTATCCTTACACCCAAGAGCAGCGGTCGGGAACCTATGGCTTGCGAGCCATATATGGCTCTTCCAGTGACGGCATATGGCTCCCAGACAATTTTGAGTTGAAAAAATAATAATAATAAAAACATAAAAAAATAAGTTTGGAACTGATTTTAAAATACTTGTGATATTGCTTAATACTACTGTGTCATTTTAAAGTAAACAGAAATTAGTTTTGAAGATAAATTTCACGGGTCACGCCTGCACGAAGCTCAACCTCACCACGTATGAACCAGACTACAAGGCCATCAGCAAAACCATGCAGCACCAGAAGTCGCATTAAAAGTAAGACATATTTCATTTATTATACGTTAAAAATACTATATGGCTCTCAATGAAATATATTTAGAAATATTTGGCTTTTATGGCTCTCCCAGTCAAAAAGGTTCCCGACCCCTGGCCTAGAGCAATGAACAGTTGCTTGATGCCCCTTTGAGTAAGGAGACACCGACTTGTTTTGGCTTGAAGCAACAGACGTCTTTCACCTGTTTCTCTCCAGCAATAGCAACTGCCATTGGTAACCCATAGCACACAGCCTTGCCCTGCGAATGCCCCACACAGGAGACCTCACGAGTGGTGCTCACTGCTCGGGGGAGAGACTGAGGCCTCGCTAAAATGATCTCTGCCACTCACGTGAATTCTCCAAGCATCATTAACGTATTTGCGTTCGGTACCATCTGCCTTAACTTTCATTTCTGGCGCTCCAGCACGAATGCCAGGTCGATGTAGAGCACTTTCAACAAGTCAGGGAAAAAAATTACTTGGAGGTAGCCTCGAACGGCGCGGCAGGAGTGCACGCTGTGTGACAGTTTTAGCTCTTGCTGAAACAGAATCAACTTGTGAAGAGCGGATGTCGGGAAGAAACGGCGACAGCCTGTGCAGACTGCAAAGCGTCGCGTGCCGAGTGCGCGATGGCGGTGGCGATGGGACGATAACGACGCTCGCGAGAGCGTGCACGGTGCCATGCGGTGAGGAATGGACAAAATTAGTGATAACTTCCAGCCGCGAGGGACCCATCCGTCACGCCGCACCACCTCAAGAAGCGGTGGGGTAGCAAGTAAACAGAGGAAAGAAGGGAGGAACATGAAGGGAAGGAATGAGAAATGTGGACTGGGGTTCGAGGGAGAAAGGCAAGAAGCCATGTTCAGTCTGCGTTGGAGGTAGGGCAGAGATGGGGAAGTGAAATGCACACACCCCTGGATTTGAATCATTCTCATGGAGATGGTGAGACGGATGCTGAATTAAATGTGATGGGTTTAAAAATAACAATTACGTCTTCCTGCCAGGCCACAGCGAGGGAATTGGTTAATGTGAACACTGATGTACTTGAATGCATAAAACAGTTACGTGCGATTTGCTAAATTTACAATGGTCCGTGGAGGAAGTGCAGAGCGGAAACACTGAAACCGTATTCCTCTTTATGGGTACTTTTGGCCATTAACTAAAGCCACGAATTTTATGCCCAAAAAGGAGTTAAGATACTGGACATACGCAGTTTTTTTTAAGCATTTACTGCAAATGAAGAAGAAGAAGAAGCCGTTCTCAGAGCGGGAAAGCTCAGCCCTAATGCTGACCAACTGCTGTAGCACACTGTGGCTTATATACAAAGTAACGTGTCCATCCACTTACAGGCTTTACATTGCGAGACTAAGAGGTACAATGAACGGGATTTGTTGAAATTTTTTTTTCTAATTGTAATTCCCCCAAGTCGACTGGATCAATAAATCGATATCTTTGTTCTACAGCCTTCCCCCATTCATTCGGGTTCAACGAATACACTCTTTTGATAATTTGCCATTGTTTTTGGAACCAAGAAGCCGCATGCGGAGGATATGCACACGACTGCACAGGAAGGAATGTACAAAACTTAACGATGAATGCGACCGAGTTAGTATGGTGCAGCCTCCGCACACTTTAGCGATCACTCCCTGGCGCCTCGACGCCTTATAATTCACGCGCAGCGAGCAGGTTTTCATCGACAGGAGAACAGAAGGAGCAGATGCCACTGCCCATCGGGGAGTTTCTGAGAAGCAGCCTCTAATCTACTCACTTTGTTGCATCTTCACTTGGCTTAAAAAGAAGAGCACCCACCGTGGGCATGTGGTTGATATCACTTCGCCCTTTGATTACTGACCAAAACTCTCTTCCCATGCCTCTCACCCCCCACCCTCCCCATACCAGGTGTGTGTCAGCGAGTGCTGTCAAAGCGAAGCCGTTTATTTAAAAAAAAAACATTTTACGAATAAACTATTCCATAATTCACACGTGGCTTAATTGTTGACTTTACACATGTGCGGATAAGGTAAATAAATAACGATTGCTGCTAAATCACACTGCATCTGAATTGCGTTTGAATAAAATTCTTCCTAAGTGCTCTTTGCATGGGAATTTTGACTTTGGAGCCTTACCATTCATCAGCGTAGAGGGCACTTTACAAAAAAAAATTCTCACCCGAGGCTGCTGATGCCTTGAATTTATGGCCACCAGGTTTGGAATTTTGCGGTTACAGCAAAGAGGGTAACCTATAACTCTCCGTGTACAGCCCACGTCTCCCGATGCGCTAAATTGTCCCGCCAGAAACATTGGCGCTGGCCAAGGTGCGGCATGGCAGCGTTTTATAGATGAACTTTTGGCTTCCATCAATGTGGCAGTACCCTCGCCTCAAGCAGAAAGGTCACACGCAGGCGATGAGTTA
>NW_024705137.1:20682-69963 GCF_018977255.1 Callorhinchus milii
GAGTGATTCCCCGTTCGTATAAGACCGGAGGTGTGTGTCAGGTGACCGCAGGTCACTGCATTTCCCTTGTGCGCCAGACGATCTTTTCTAGGCATGTCCAACGGAGCAACTGCACCATTACTGGATACCCCGCAATTTTAATGCTGGAGGTTCCTTCGGAAGACCACTCTTCAACACGTGATAAACTTGACCGTAGCTATTTCACATTATTGAGGCGTCGATAGAAAACAATAGGGCGAGTGCCACCTAATCTCCAGTGGAGGGCAGCAATGTACGTGTCAAAGTTCCGGGGTCTGGAGGCTAAGCAACGCACAGTACCCCTGGCGTAAAGGGAGTTATCCTACATTACGACGCCCCCAGTGCAATAGTAGATAGTAAGGCCGTAAAAGGAGCCAATTCTCGGCGATCGTCACTGCCGTATATCTTCGCAAACCTACTCTCTGCAGCACGATTTTTCATCACGATTAGCAGCTGCCGCGACGATATTCGCGCATTTCGCTCGATAGTTCGAAGTCCCTTCTCATCAGACTTGACGGTAACACGTTCGGAATTTGTTCGGTCGTTGTATAGACGACCCGTACAAGACGGTATGCAACTAGTCCTGCCCCACACTGGCTACGTACATATTCCTACGTGCCAAACTTGAAAGTCGGCCTTCAATTTGATTAGGGAGTTGCTTATATGTTTCGTTATTGTAAGTGTTGTACCCCGCGTAGTCCTTACCCAAACGTGCGCGGGTCCCCAATCTTACCTCTGATTCGTTCTGTAAGTTGGCACCAGGGCGCAAACTGGTTGGAGTAAGGTCAACCTCAATGTCCCTGTAGTAAGGCTATCAAACACGATGAAGAAATAGCTGGGACTTTGACCAGCCCACGTACCCGAGGAAGTCTGACTCCCTTAGTTTTGGCTGGTTCTTCATATCGGAGAAAACGGGGGAAAAGGCGTCATCCGAAGATATGTGTGCTGTGTTTATTCCTGGCCCTGAAATAATAGGTAACTAGGTGTGTGCTGAACACGAGGCTTCGTCGCCGTACACACAACGTCTCGCCCAGCAGTTACTGGGCATGTATATGGATACATCGCAACTATGGATTGGACGTGAGGAGCCGGAGGGCGCTGTACAGTTCCGCATGGTTAGACTGTAGCGCCTGACCCTGTTAAACCAACTGCTTACTGCTCAACGTTCGTAGTGGCTGGCAACTATCCTGCAGGTGCGTGTCAATATGCCTGTACTGCGCTTCATTCACGTTGACCTCGGATTGGAATTCGTTGCATATTCTCAGCGCAGAAACGATGTCTGGTTCTTATCCGAACTGCTATCCCACCGTATGTACGTGACGCCGGGGTAAGTAAAACATTCACGTACATTAGCCAGGCCTTTACCCCAGGTATAAAAGAACTCACTTGGGGCACACAGTACAGGCTGTCGTTTCTCAAATTGTCTATCACATGAGGGGTGAGGCGTCAAAATTCTACCCAGAAGACCTGACGCCTACTCCTCGACCTTACTAATGCATAACTCTGAGGAATATTCAAATTTAGATGAATGGCCGATCCGACTGGGCTCAGCAGGGACCGTAGAGAGCACTTCGACGCAACGAGAGCATGGCCCGCCGGATGTGAGAGTTCGGGGCAGTTGAGGCCAGGGGACACTTCGTCGCTTTATATGGCGGCTGGTAGTTAGAGCCTGCTGGAAAGCTGAGACGCTTATCCCCAGACCACTTCCAATACTAGTTGTTTGTGCCAAGCGATGGAGTGAACAATAGCCACTAATACACATTACGACACAGCTACTGGAGATGTGATGTGATACTTGGCATCGAGCTTGTGCTCCGGGATTATGCACTCAGATGGCTGAAGGCTAGGGTATGTGATGAGACAGCACTAAGTCCAAGTAGTGGCTATTCACCTTATCGAAGTAAAATATGATAGGTCGTTCTGGGAACTGCTGGGACTAATCTCCTGTAAAAGGTTGCGACGAAAGGATCAGATCTGCCCAGTCCCTACTCCCTGGCACCTTAGGTACTCGCGTACTTGGACAAGAATGTCGTAGTTGACCCCCCACTCGGGCATCCGAACATCTAGGATGACGTCTTGTGCCGCGTCACACGTTCTCAATTTTCTTATTAGGTAGCGTGGATTGGGTCGTTTTTACCTGTGTCCGGCTGGGGCAGTTTGCGCCAGGAATGGGGTACGCATGTATATTTTGTTGTGAAGTCGTGGCCGGAGATACTCACAAGAGGCCTTAAACTCAAAATGATACAAGACTGGTGTCAGCCCCGGGCGCCGTATACTACGACGAGGCCATCGTTCTTGTATGACACAAGTTGTGTGGCATATTAGGTCTCGCATGAAATTGTTGGCAAATAGCAAACGGGCGGGTCGCACCACAGCAGACCACTTCAGTATTTTTGAACCAGAGGGGGACGACAAATTGGAATCCCGGGAGCACAAACACAGCGCATGTCAGACCGACCTCCCAGCCACGCCGAGGTCGAGATGTATGACGGATAAGCAACACCGAGGTAGAGCATACTGGTTCACCGTGGTGAGGTCGGCATGATGGCGGCGGAGACTAATATCGCGCTATTCTCTGCCGCACAGATGTCGCACGGGCCTGCGATAGGGTATAAGCTCGGTGACAAAACCCTTGCTGAACCGGTGTCCACGCGCTTAAGAGCTAACCCCTGTAATCGCAGGAAGTGTCCCGGTACAGGCTGAAGATGGATGCACACAGTGTTGGCATGCCAGGGTCTCTCGCAACCAGCTTGTCGTAATTGGGTATCGGACCTGCGGCGCATGGAGGGAACCTGTAGATAATAGGATGCTGTGTCGGTAGCGCCTGAGAGTCCTCAGTAAAACTTCTCAAATAGCCGGGTGATTGAGTCCTAAGCGATAAACGGACCGCGATTTGACTTTGTCAACAAGTGGTCTCAATAGGGCAGAGGAACTCTGACGTAGATACAATAATCACTAACTGATGCTTGCGGTAGTATGTGTAAACGGGTGTTGTACGATCGAGAAGTCGTAGCTTCCGTGCGTGCTCTCCCCAATGACTCGTATGCATTAAAATATCCCTTGGTTGTGCGTGAAAATTTGACAATCTTAAGCACTTCCATTGAAAAGCAGCTGGCCCAGTACCCTTGATACGGGGTCCAAGGTAGCCCGTATTGACTGCAGTCGGTTGGAAAGCACCGCAGGCATCAGAAAGCACCATTCGAAATCAATGACTAAGACGTTGGTGATACGAAAAGCATTTATGTAGTCGGCGTCAATAAACGGATTTAACCCCAAACTAGGAACCTCACGTTCCCTACGCATCGTGGAGTTATTCGGTGGGACTAATGAAACTAGCTTTTTTACCGATGACGGCTATCGCCTATAGCTTTACAAGATCAGGCACGTAGCATAGAGATTTATCACGCATTATTCGGTGTCTGGTGACACGGCTATAAACAGCATCATCCTTCCGTGGGGGGAGTTTGGCGGTATCACCCTCGACGCCGGTCGCCTGCCATTGAAAATTCCTATTCCGTATGTAAGCTTTTCCGGTTGATACCATTAAAATGAGCTAACTTAGAATTATCCGGCCACAGGAACAATACCAGAACTGAGTTGAGGAGCGGCTCATAAAACTGTTTTAGCTGTTGTTTGACTTGGAACGTACCTATCTGTAGTCTCGGATCAAAATAGGCTTAGCAAGCCCACTACTAAGTTATCGTCTTGAGAACGTTCAGTGGTAAAATACAACCGCTAGGTATAGCCCAACTATCACAAGGCACCTGTTCGCGCCTAGCGATAATTTAGCCTGCCAACCGTGGGGCGCAGTCTGAGCAGAAAATAACGGACTTGTCGCCTCATCCAACCGGTACTGATTGCTCAACGTAGACCAAAGATAATGCCTGTTAGGACGTTTCACTCCCTAGGAAGCATATACCTGTCCATTCGATCCCTGAATTAGTACGCCCTAACTCACTGGTAGAGGCACCCGTAGTCTCCCGGACCATTAACATCCCGTGACACCGCTATTAACCAATTGATACATGTACTCCAGGTCATGTCGAGGACTCTAATGGATTACTCTGTAACACTCTGCCTACCTAACCAAACTGCCCATAATCCGGCACGGTTCAATCAAAGACGCATAGTTACTCGACTCTGAGCGAGTTTTCTGGGAAGTCCTCGTCTGAACCATGAAGGTGTTTTTAATTGCACTCACACACTGGACCGGTTGTTACGTTAGGTGTGTGTACAGCGGTTTTTGCCCTCGATTTCAATTCTCCTTTGCCGTGTCCTTATCTACTCGACGTACCGTGATGCATTGTGTGCTGGGGCCCTTTGTTTTCACCACGGAGGGTGAAAGGCATCATGTTCGTGACGTAAGCGATAATTAGAGAGCCTGACGAGGGGCTACCCCGCATCACGCTGGTAAGCTTTGCGTCCCATGAATGCGAAACAGCTCACCGCCACCGAGGTTGTGTCGTTAGCTGGCTGCGTTCTTTCATGCAAACACAACTTTTGTGGTCACTCTCATGGGGAGCGGTGTGCCAAGTGGCCAAACAAGTAAAACCCGATCTGCAAGTTAAGATCCCCCTCGATCCCTCAGTCTCACAGTGAACCCAATGCCGTCTCATTGATGAAAGAGAACCTGCAAGCAGTACGGCGGTAATCCCAGGGTTTTAGTGTAGAAGGTATGACTAAGAATTGAGTTGAGGCTGAGGCGTAACGTGGCGGACTTTCCAGACACCGGATAAACAAAGGCCTAACAACCTTCCAAGGAACATAAGTGAGTCTCCGTTAGGCTTGATCGTGGATGTCACTCGGTCGGCTAGCTCGACGGCTAACTGCTGAGATCCCACGATGCTCTTGGTCCATATACAGCACGATAACGAGTAGAATTTTGGTGACCTTGAGTTGCCTGACTCTAGGCCTTATGTAGCTGTACCGGTATAACCAACACTTGCAGGGAGACGTGTTGCTAACATACTGGCCGTGGCAGTACCTAACCTGCTCCGAGCGGTTTAGCTACCTGAGCATTATGATAAGACTAAAGTGGCTAAGTGAAAATCCGTCCTTTCGACGAACCAGGGTGGACCCTCGTAGTAGATCGGGGCCAATGGCCAAGAATAGGGACGACGCGAATATTGGATTGGGCGCTTGGAAGACTGAAGACGAAAGAGTTATCGCAAAAAATGGGAAAAGCCGGGCATTCTATCTCTCACAAGGATCGGGGGTCCTCACGTCTGGACAACCGGGAACAGTTTTAGGGCTCCTCGTCTTTTGACGTCGAACATGGGAAACCCCGAGGTAAGTATCATAGCCGGACGTGACGCGATCGCGTAGGCAGTACAGAAAATTCCCGGGCTGATATTCGTAATAGTCCTGACAAGTACCCTTAACAACGAGCGCTTCCCGCACCTCGGGAATTCGTTAAACCATTGTGAGGTTGCGTAAGAGAAACCGGCGGTTTGAAGAATGTATTCCATCTGGGTCAGATTCAGTTCATCTCTGCCACAGATCAGCAAAGTGGACTGACATACACAGGTACATCTGGCAGGATCGGATAAATCGTTCGCATAGTTCATCGTGATGTTTGTTTATAACCTGCGAAGCCTAAGACCAGATGGTCCGGGTCGCTCGTCGAATATGGCGCGGGGAATGGAGCGTTGCAACACTTGTGATGTTCCAGTCGCGTAATTGTGTCTGCTGCCTGGCGGCTATTAATTCCGTTAAGATTTTCCAGTGCGCCCTGCCATGGAGGTACTGCGCCTGCCCGGCTGATCATGTCCGGGTAGCACATTAGTCGACCTAATGATTACTCCAGCGGTGGATAGACACATATCGCGGTCAGTGGGCCCCGCCCGAAGCAAGAATCCGACGTTAAAGGCCGGACGGACGTTCATCTTAGAAGTTATTGTTTAACGTTAGTCTCCTATCACCCCCTGTAGCACGGTGGGTGCTATAGCACTTCATCACATTCCGTGGGCCCTGCATCGACTGTAGTTAGTTGAAGATAGTGTCTTGAGTGATAAATAGACCATCGATTCCTGAGCCAAAATCAAGTGTTTTTTTATATAATGCTTGTCTCACTTACTTCGAGAATATATCAATGTATTACAATGCCTTTCGCCCTTTTAGAGAACTTCAGACTTAACGACATGTCCCTACGGTACGAAAAGTCCCGGCACGGCTGATGGAAGTCAATGAGAAAGCTTGTCACAACATGCATAATGGGACGCTGCTGGGCTCACAAGATTGTTTATCTTATGGCACGTAAGTCCGATTCGATGTGCGATGCTATGTTCAATTTTAGATGTACGTCAGGTGCTGCTATCTCCGTGTCAACACCACAGGGTTTGGACGTAAGCCGGCCTACAACGTCTATGAATAGCTTCCTGTGACACTAACGCACAACACTTTGAGTCACCGCACATAGTGTTCGAATTAACCTGAAAGGCGCAGAGAGAGGATTGGATACTCTTCTCGTTGATATATGTGTTATTTATTCGTTGTATCATTAGGATCAGGTTTTCATCCGCCTACGCTTGCATTCACCGTCTTGGGTTCACCTCGCAATAGGCGCTCGGATTAAGGTATGATGTTATATCCAATCACCACTCCGTATCCTCTTTGTCTTGTCGGTCACGATGTTCGTCTCGAGAAATTGGTCAGTCCCGGCCTGGTAGTCGAGGCGCCGGAGAATAATCATTTCACGTTTAAAGCAGCCAGACGGAGGGTTCGCCAATGACGCTGCACATACTCTGTTTTATTATAAGGGTTGCATACCCGCCTCATCATATTGCACTGGACGTGGACTTTCTAACACCTTCCTAATAACAACTGACCGCTGCGCAGTCGATGAAACGTGACATTGCCACGTGCAAGTCAGTTGCAGTGTAGATGCTACTGACGGGTATCCCATATCCGTCGGTTGCAACGACAAGTAAAATTGCGATATGGACTTCGAGCTACGTGCGCAGAACCGCACGATAGTTAAACGATCATTTTTTCCCAAGATACGCTTCTCAACAAATTCACACGCGTAAAGTATTGTTACAGGAAGCTAGACCGAGGATCGTGGTATATGCCGATACGAGAAGCGCGATGAGGTATAAATGGAAACAATCGTCTACAAATGCCAAGTATGTGACGTAACGAGACTCTGAATCTTGTAGATTCCGCGCGGGGGGTCTGGGCTCATCAAGGTCCAAAGTGTCGGTTAGCACCGGCTAATCCACTGTCCGATCGCATGCGTCTAATAATGACGAAATATTAATAATAAGTAAGACATTAGTTGAAGAGAGCCCCAAAAGAACGAAATTAACATGAATTATTGGAATCTACACGGTGAATAACCTAGAACCCGTCGCTTACGTTGGTTGCACCTCTACATCTATTCACTATACTATTATATTGGGTACACTACGGTTAAGCGCGGCGGACTTCTTGGGAGCATCCAGAGACTAAAGCATGATGTTAGGGTAGGACATGGGTCATTTTTACTGCCCCCTCCGAACTCTTCCAATTGGGGGCGCTGGTTTTCTTATCGCAAACTACCTGAACGTCCCTGACTTACTACCTGAGCTCTGTTCGTGTGAACGAGCCTGTTATTCCTTACTTTCTCGGTAAGTCCTCGTAGATGCAAACCCTTTTTAGAATCACGAGGAAACCCTGCGCCCCGTCATAAATGCCCAAAGCTTACTTCTGTCACCTTGCTGACGGGGACCGGGGGGTCCAATTTTGCCGCCTTAAGCACCAAAGATCTCCGTAATAACACAATCGGCTTAACTGTATGGCGTCGCGAGTACACGGATGGTTATACCTTAGATAATAGTCCCTCTGTTTCCTTAGCGAAAAACTTAGTCATCCACTGCGTTGATTGGGCGTCACTTTACGTTATTGGTCTACGGGTCGCCTAACGAGCAAAACTCATGATTTTAGCAGTAAAGATTTTTTATACAAAAGCTAATGCGCGTGTCCGTACTTACATTTCAGCTTAGATTACGTAAATTGCCCCGGCGAAGATAGTTCTTGCAATACACAATTGTATGGAGCAACAAGGGTATTTGGAGGGTCGTACCCATCAGTTTTATTGCTGTAGATAGAGAAAAACGGGGAATGTGACCATGGGGGCAATCTCGCACGTCACCTTCTTACAAAGCCCCCATAGCAACCAAAGTACCGGTCTAATGGGGGGAGAAGATCTTTTGGACGGTCTGAGGGCAATCGTTATAGTACACGATCGAGTACGATTGTTGGAATGAGTAGCCCAACCTTCCTGGCGGCGCCTGATCTAAAAGAGATCTTACGAGTGTGGTGTTGACCGGGACGTCGCGAGCGACACTAGATTTATCTGCGGACGTTCTACCCTGGCCCCGTCCAGGACTCGTTACTTCCGAGTTTCCAGTGAGTCATCACCATTCTAAGACGTCATCCGAGCCCTAGGATCGATTTAGGTAATCATCTTCGAGGTTCGGGTTTACGCCTGAAGTCGGAAATTCTTTTCCGGCGCCCCGTTAAACCATTCCATGACGAGCCACAAAGTAACGCTCATCAAGGCGACATACACCGTTCTCGTTGTCGCGTCGGTCCAGAAGTAACAGCGACGGGGCCTTAGAGACGTAAACGCACATAGATGCGTCAACTTTCCACAGGACTTGTAAAATAGAGTGGAGCGTACGGAAATCTAGGGTAATACGCTTAGTCCCGTAGATACGGGGCCACGTACTATTCATAAATGTCTCTTATTAAGTGTAGTGCCAATCTGAAAACTACCGAAAACAAGACCACCACGGTTTGGCATCTGGGACGACGTCTGTAGTCTTATTACCAGTCAATTGTACGTCATCAAACGTATTCCAGTTCGTGCACATGGGCGACGCGGATTACAGAGGCTAGTATCCAGTCGTGAGAGTAGGTTGAAAGTGGACTACAACTCTTAGTCGGACCGTCCTTAGGCTGTTCTAACGAACAAAAATGGAGGCGCCGATGTCCCGGGACGCGCGATCAATGCCCGGTCCGTCCCGTTAACGTAATCGTTCTTGTCATCTATTCATACCCGGGGTTGACGCCACTCAATATCGTTACAGTAGAAAGACCCGTGCTTCAATGAAGTTCCGAAGAAAGTAGCATCTTCTAGAATACTTATGCGACTGTGTAGACTATGTCTAGCACTCAATAACGAGAGGCGAATGGGCCATTATCACAAGCCCCAGCGCTGGACATGTTGCGTACAAAAGGACACTTACATCATGAGTAACATAGAGTGGAACCCTGTAGTTTCCAGGTGCTATCATATGCATGATGCGAGTCATAAAATCATTGAGCAGCGCTGTTAGAAGCTGGAATTCGAAGAACGGGACCTCCTTTGATTCCATTTCTCTAGGATGCGCGCCGCCTAAAAAAGAGGGGTGGTCCGGTCACGCTACGTAGGTCCTAGTCTTGCTATTGTACACTCTCTTCGAGGAAATCTTTCATTCAGCTTCTCTGCTAATTTGGGTTTGGGCCATCAATAGTTGAGCCGACGATTCGACTGCCGGTGGGGCGAGGGCTTTGTAATAATCCCGTAGAGCAAACCATCAACTAAAACATTAGGTACAGAGTTTGTATGCCAAACCTGACTGTACTTTTCGATCCGGCACAAGGGTTTAGCTAAAACATTGCCTCAAACCGCCCTCGTATAACAGTGTTGATGCGATCTGACGTTGGTAAACAAAAGAGCCGACAATAAAGCGATTCCATTGCAAGGAGGAGTTCTAGACGGCAACAGCCGAGCATGAGCTGGTATCTGCATTGTGCGATTGTGCAGGGCTCTACCTTGCATATGAAACATAGATATACACATTATCATGAATATGGCTTCGGCAGTACGATAGGAGGCCCACAATTCGACCATGGCCAGGTCCCCCCGCCGCGAATTGTTTATAGTACCGATTCAACTGTCTAAAGAAGTCTGAGCCAAAAAAGTTCTAGTAGAAGTACAGTGCGTGATGGATAAAGGCCAGTGTCACCCCTCAGAAGGTAGCACGGCGATGCGCCATGCGCCACCCCCTAAGAGTCGAGGCCAGATAACGGGCGAGGAGTATGGATAGCCCATGTCACAAGGCGACCTTGTTTTACCATAATTAGGTAATGGAGAATTCCGACTCGCAGCGGATAGTATGAACCTTACGAGTAGGGAATTTGAGTACTGGATAGGGGATGCTTATAACCGGTTCTTTGGGTCACGTGGTTTCGAGCTGGTTACCCTAAAGGTGACCACCGGTGATTGCTGCCAAATGTATTCCCTGTCGTGAGCTCGGATCATTATCTTTCGCTCGTTGCGAAGATGATGGTGGTAGCATTGTTCTGTGAGTATTATTTGATTTTGTCGCAACCTGCACTTTGATAGTTACAATAACATGTAACACTTGTGACTCAGAGTCACATGCGTATAGATAGAACAACCACAGACGTGCCATCATGCGAGCTCGGAGTTGACATAAGCGGTCTACTCCAACCACTTACCCCGGTAAAGGGGGTGTACCTGTATGTCCTATTTATCACTATGTACCCAATGTTGGCCGTAGTAACATCAGGGGGCAGAGAGTGTGTAACGGCCGTAATGGTGCACGGCACAAGTGAGTAAGACCCTACCTTGGGTCTTAGAAACATAATGTATCAAAAGTGGTTACGGAGGCTAGGAGAGTCAGCACCGTTTCAATCATTCCGTTCACAGGCGTTTCTCGATACAGGATATGATATGCGTCTGAAGCCAGTTAGGTATTGTCGAGCGATGTCAGGTGATTTCGTAGATCTCAACTCTTTATATCTCGGTGAAACATGAAAGTCGCAGACGCCCCCGGATTACTCTGAGGTGACCCATTTGTACTATAACTTCTTTGCCACTACGTCGGGGCAATATCTAGCCTTAGGTCGAATCTCGGCCACCTGCCGGCATACCATTGTTGAAAATCGGTGGGTGAAGAAAACGTACGCTGACCCGACTCCGCATCACCTTCATTGCGGAGGGGCGCGATCCGTTTGAAGGACGCAGCTAAGTGCATGGGACCTCCGCCCCCTGAGTCGATCCGTATACTCAACTGACTACCTTTCGACATTTCACCTTCACAAGGTAATAGCTAGCCTTTAGTCCTGCCCGCGACTTTGCACGAGTTAGAGCGGTTACGAAGAAGTGCGTTTAGCTGTAGGACGGCAGCGCTCGAATTACCTGACAGGGTAGCAGGTAGCCAAGCATTACGAGGCTGGAATCGTGGTTTAAATTTCTTTCCACTCCCACTATATAGTAAAGGATCTAATAAGGCAAGCGGCCTAGAATACGACTGCCCGAGCTAAGTCACTTTGTATCGAAGACTGGGCGCGGGCAAATACGGTCCAGCTTTACTGAGATTCTTCATATCGCCGGCCTAGCGGAGTGGGACAGCCTTCACCACAAGTCTCACGAGTGGCCATTCCCTAGCTCTTGGCACCTATCATCAAGAGGTTGGGCTCCAACAAAACTGATAGTGGGCCGCACTTTACGGTCACCAGCGAGAACAGCTAGCTCAGGCCTCAGGTCTATTAACATATAGCATGTAGGCTGTTGCGACAATTACGATGAGGGAGAGTTTTCTCGAGACCCAGGAAGTATTCCAACACGAAGACTTAAGTGATGTGACGGAGTGATGCGCCGATCTTCGATGAGGGTTGGGTGCTGGGCTCTGACAGGAACCACAGGGTGGGCCACATTCCATCCAGCTGTTCACGTTGTAGTAAGATTGAGTCGATACCAGTATGTTGAGTTATCTGTTCCGAATTCACATCAGTGTGCAAGCGTAGGGCTGCTTCTGACATTACCGGGTCCACTGGAGGTCATACGTGATGGGGACCGCTCTCCAACCACCCAGATCGATACACTTGGTGGTGTGAGCATCCTGTCAGCTAGTATTATCTCAGCCAGCAGGTTATTACGGTGCCGCGAGGTAACGCAGGGCACGTTTGCAATCGCGCTCCCCACTCGCCACAAGAACTGCAAAATGCTGTAGTGTCCTGGGAAGTAGCATAAAGCATATATAAGCCAGACAGAGGAAACCCCCATAATTAAAAGTTCTGACAACGAGCGACCCCAAGTGCCTAACTCAACCGCAAGCGTGATGGTCGTGCCAGTAGGTCAGTCAGCAGCCGACATGCCACGGGAACGCGAATCTTGTTTATAAAGGCTATTTTTGCAGTCGGACTAGAAAAATCAAGGAACACATGCTTCGAGTCACGGTTTATAACAGAGTGCCCGGGACCACCACGCTTCGCCGTATTAAGCTGGCAGCCACTTGTGTGGAGTGCCGAAACCAGGGCGGCTCCATAGTCGCTGGCCTTAGTAGTGTAGCTGGCTGTGGCAATAGACAACGAGAAGTACCCAAAATGAGCGGATGGAGGACGTGACATCTCACAACGCTTACAAGTGATTAATTAATACGCGGTGCCGACGTCTGCAGCATATTGCCACTACAGCTTCGAAGTCACAGGCGGTTAGACTCTGTTGGCATTCATTATCAAGGAGTACAGCAATGCAACTGTATCGGTTTCTGGGAACTGCCTTGCAAGTAAGGTGTTGTGGTCACGACAATGCGCCCCATCTGCGTTTATTGAACTGTTATCATGTATATACAAACGGCAAAGACTCGGTATACTAACGGGGAGAAGCGGAAAAGTGGCGAAATGGGGTAGCCCTAGGGGTCCCCCGTGTGACAATCTGCATGTAGCGGCGCGGAAAGTTCTCCTGGCCGGTGGCCTGCGCGCAGGGATGTGCAGCCCTGGGTGGTAGAGAAGAACCTCTCGGGAACACCTGCTGCCCACCGCGTATGGTCATGGTCGGCCGAAGGCACCGGACCATTAGCAGTTCGCATCATCCACGTGTGAGTTCGTTCTGTAACCTCACAGTTTCCACTGCTAGTACACACTCTGTATTATCGCCTGTCAATCGACCAATGAGCCGATGGCACGAAATGTTCAAGTATGTTAGGTCATCCGACAATAATGCGGTAGAGCTAAATTAGCAGAGAACATGGCCTTTCCAGGAGTTACTGTCCCGTTAGATAAGGCGAATGAAGCCACAAATCGACCACCGCTTTTTGAGTCCTGTCCCTCTTCCATCTTTACAACTTGTTCCAAGTACTGGCTTACGATAGCCCGTAAGATGCCAATTGGTTAATGGCTGCATACATTCGTTTAGGAGCCGCCCGGTCCCTTCAGGCCGCCCGGTCAGAACTTAGCTCGACTCTGGGATCGCCAAAGTTCCGTCCAAGTATCTCCATTGGCAACAAGCAGCAACATATAGCTAGGAGCAAGCGGAGGGGATGGTTCGACACCGATGACCCAATGTAAGTCTCGCGGATCAGTAATAACATCTTTCTCATAAGCATCTAGCGTGGGCGCGGTTTATGGGCCGTGGTGGGCGGAGCCTAATTGTTGTACCGTTAAACTGAAGCCTGGTGCTGCCACGACAGTAGCATGTTCCCTCGAGCCTTATTACTGCGTGGGAGTCATTCGCAAATAGAACTTACCGTAACACGTTGATGCGGTGTCCGGTCACTATCCCCGTGTATAAGGGATTAGGGGTGACGCAATGGATCTCCTGAGACCGATATAACCTGTGCGATATCGGTTTTTACATGTGATGGGTGACGACACCCCATGGTCGCGCTGATATGATCGTGACACAACTACGTTACCGAAGAAGTTGACAGCTGTAGAGGGGAGCGGAGCTTGACCTTGTTTCCGCCTTTCGGTTCGCGTCGAGAGGCTAGGCTTCTGTGCTGATGAAGCGAAGCATTAATAGCAGTAGAGTCAGACAGACTGGAACTTTCGCCGTACGCCGCGGGGGGGCAAAGGCATAGTGATAATACCGGAGCTGATCGGGTTCTTGCAACAAGACCGAGAGCTCCCAGAGAGTCATATGTACGTGGATAACATGTCCATTAGACTCTTCGAGGCTCAGCCTGCCTCGTGGGAGGGAAATGTGTCACAAGACTCATGGACCAAAACTGCTAGCCCCACCTGTGCGAACCCGCTATCCGCACATGTCTTCGCGATGCCAGGGTCATGGTGCTTTTTGCTGATGGAGAAAGGATTACCTGAATCGGGACTTTAACCAAATTCAATAAGATTTGGAGTCCAGCACCATAGCCGCGTCCTATAGCGTATTGCTTTTCTCTTAGTTTACATTCTCAGTGTCCTTCTTATAACTCTCTTGCTGGTAGGGCTCCCTCACACCCTAAGAGAGCTTCTTGGGCATGACATCTCGAATGGTCGTTCCCCCCGGCCACCGCGAGCGCAGTCGTAAAGTTTACGTATTCAGGCAAAAATTACCAGTAACCCCTAACTTACTTTGAAAGCAACGCACTCTGAGTCCTGACATCGTAGAAAGTCAGAAAGATGACCGGACGTACGCTGTCCGTCCCACTATAACTTCCACGCAAAACCTAACTTGCACAGCAAGCTGCGGTAATATAAATTAACGGGGCCCTAAAATGGTTCCTCAACACGACGTGATACCTCAAATCGTAGGCCGTGTCCATGGTTCGAGTCGAGATTACATACGCAATCACTCCCTACGCATTGCACCGTTCCTGAGCGAACGAGGGCCTACTACCGCTGCTCTATCGTCTGAAGGCCCGCACAAATAAGTGCCACTGCCGCCACCGACGACAGTCTTGGAATCCAAGCACCCCAGTAGAGAAAGGCTCGTGGGACGGATTTGATGGTGTACCTGACGGAGCTTTGCTTGTCGAGAGGATAGTGAACTATTTTCACGACGACACAAAGAGTTATCAATATCCATCCTTCCAGAGGGCTAGCTCATGCGAACTTACGCTGATTGAGAGTCTTCAACTATCTTGCGACTCCCAAACCGGGATTCAAGGACACACTGAAATGCGGTTTGATTTCCAATACCCTGGGTCCGCATTGCGGTCGTATTAATCACAGGCTATGCCAACATGACTACTGACTGGCGGCGCACCAGAATCGAGCCCTTGCCTTATCATGATTATATTATTAGAGCCGCGAACGTAGCGCTGGACCAGTTCTTTCGTCGACGGGATTTAGCCAGGTCGGGAGCCTATGCCGTGCTAGTATATGGATTTGATTGAGTGGAAGGAAAAGACCGGTCGCAAACGTCCGATCCTGCCTACCACACCCTACATAAGACACAGTTGTAGAGGTGCTCAGCAGTAGCTGAGCAAGACGTGCTTCGCCTTATTGAGCTTAGACATCACAGGCTTCCACAAGCGTATGAACCTTTCATAAGATATCGCGACGTAGTACCGGGTCGAGTCCCTATCAGCCACATTAGTGTACGAGGCAATTACGCGAACCGCCCTTTCAATCAAAGAGTGGTCAACGGCCAAAACGCTTCCCTCTCAAGCATGTTCTGTCTTAAATATATTGTAATATGACATTTCCGATGTCCAGAGATCCAGTTCTACTCACTAAAGAATGTGTCAGACGATGATATTATGCGGTCTGCTTAATCATAGTTACTTACCCCGTAAAGGCACAACCCAACTGCGTCTCAAACTCACGGCCCTGTGCGCGGCCAATGACGTAGATATGGAGTGACCGCGCCCGCTGCGGGTCGACGACCATTGATCACCACCCAGAAGTGCTTCCCAGTACGCTAGCCTCATTCTAGGCAAATATATACACTGGAAGAATACCATCTTTCATCGTAGCTTTTCACTCCCGCAACTAGTCGGGCTTTCTATGTCGAGGGAAGATGTGAGTGTACCTAGGACTGCATTACATCAGAGACGGCACAGGTATCTTTTGCGAATTGGTGTTCGATCCAGAATATAGGTCTTGTTGACTGAGCCACCCCGGAACGACGATACCAGCCGTAAGGAGTCTGCTCTAGTAAAGCAGTGGGGAGTGCACAATTTCCTGGACTAGGTATCGTGAGCTGTAAATGCAGTCATCTTGTAGACCGTCGACCAATGCGTTGACAGAGGGTGGCTGAAGAGAAGCTATGTACTGCAGCTTATAGCAGTCAAGGGAGGACAATCGATCTGTGTTGTGAGCGTAATAGGGCCACAGTCAAAGGAGCCGGCGCTAGCACATCTTCATGCGCTTGTAATACGGAACGGCCTAACAGTTAACGAATATGGCAAATAACAGCTCCACGGCTGTTTCTCAAATTAGTCTGCACCTTTTCCCCGTTCCCCTGTCCTTCTTCGAGACTAGGCGCCTCCGCATGCGAACCCTCCTATACGAAGACATACCAACATCGGTCGCCCTGCCACTGGCCCGAGTCTGTAGACGTCTATCTATCAACCGACCACTCAGACAGTGATATGCAGGCGGGACGTTTCCTAAGTCACGGACACTGTAGACTACACCAAGGTATCCTGCGTAATAGTAGATTGAACACTTACCTTTTGAAGCGTGCGTCGATATGTAATTGTCCCGACTGCTGGCGCGCAACGCCTAAATATCAAGATTTATTGATACAGTCTCACTAGTTGGAAGCGGCTTGCGTCGTGTCGTCATGGGATCCAGCCTCGTTAATGAGAGGACTACTGTTACATCTGCGGGGACTCAGATGGCATTGAGCTATTCCTTAGGGGTTGGGGTACGGGAATGTCTCCAACCGCTTAGAAGGACGTCCATGTATGATTCTCCACTTTATAATTTCGTACCTAAGCTCTGCGTCATTGCATACTAATGTGTCCATATGGGAACTGATTAAGGGACGTAAGCCCTGCTTTAACTAATCCCTGAATAGACCTGTTAGCGGGGGGCGATCTAAACACCTTTTTCCAAGGTTCGGTAATCAAATACCTTGGAATCTCTATTCGGTCCCTATTGACCTAACTACTGACTAGTCATCGTAGTGTGCAACTGAGGCAAGAATCGCTTAACGCGCCTCCGGATCACATCTTAACCCAGGAGGATATACTGCGGTCGTCCTGATGTCTATCGATGGTCTGAATCGACTTAGCCTTTTCTTTGAGCTTAAACACCCTAAGATGAAACGCGTGGAAGAAATCTAGAGAAAGATGTGAGCGCACTGTGAACCTTACAATCACTAGTATAGTAGTGCCCCCTACACAATGGTGTGAAGAGAGCTGTCGCCGCCTTGGTCCGTTGTGGCATACACTTTCACATTACAGCTTCCTTATAATATAGTAATTAGCGATCGCCGTAATTCCTGGGATGTGCCTGGATTTATGCGGGGTCAGCCCAGCGAGCCAAAGTACACACCCAGTAGAGCCCACGCTGTTGCCTAGCTGCGTGAAACTGCAGAATACTACGATTTATCATCAACAGTAATTGAATCAGCGTGTGCCAGAGATGTAAACATCGGCAACAAGAATCCATCCTTCAGACGAGTAGCGCGCGCTGAGCATCGTACCAGTTGCAGCCTTTTTCCGGGACACCGGACTCACGGCGATCGACATGGGCTGCCAATGAACGTTCATACAGGATATCGGCCTCGAAGGGATCAGAAAAAGCACATGCCTCCTCGGTACTATTTCGAACTATGAGAGAGAGTAAGTATTATACGCATAGCTTATCCGGTGCGAACGCGTACGTGATTAATGATGGAGCAAGGTTGATTCTAGCATGAATCATCAGAGGATATTGCACTGCCTTGGGGCATTTGTGCGCGAGTCGTGGCTGCGCGGAAATGTGCGCAATAGACAATGCGCTGACAGATAAGCGACGCATCCGAGTTCGAAGGCCCACAGGGGGGATACTGAGAAGTTAATGTCTTAAATTCTGGCTCTAGTAGTATGAAGGGGACAAAGCCCAATGCTTGGACTCGGTATAAGTGCTTCCTGGCCCGTAAACGGCAACGCTACCTCGGGGATGGCATGGTACCATTGAATTAATCGTGCGCTACCATGGTTATTTGGCCACGACGATTCCGTTACAGTCCGAACGTTCATATGTTAAACAAGCCTACGCTGGTAGAGGAATGATTGGCAGTTGGAAGCCCAGCCGACGGAAGCCAGGATCATTCGTTGCCCATCTAGCACGGCTTTCGAAGCTTGGTTGGAGTCTGTCTTGGCGCCCTAAACGAAGAGCCGCTGCAGTAATTGAATGCTGACGTACTTTTGTACAACTATACGGTCCAATCCCTAGCGGCTTGCCAGAGCGACCGAGAGTCGGAAAGACGACGAGCGCTAATCGGCCGCCCTTCTGTTAAAGTGCTACAAAGCTACTTATAGCGGGAAGTCGTATCGCAAACGCTAGAGCGCCAAAGCCTATATAAATGATGCCGTCGTCTCTGAGCAGGACCAATGATGTTCGCATTAGGCCGCGTTACGCAAAGCTCGGCACGCTCACCGTTGTGGTTCGACAGCGACTGTTAAGATAATGACTAGAACACGTAAGGTAACTAACGAACCTCGGATGCGTCGCTACCGTTCGTATCACGACGCTATTAGGATACTATGTTGAGCTCTGACTCCCTCCGACCATAAACTAGACATTTGGTATGGAATCGCCCTAGACAATTGGGCAGCGTTCTTTAAATATTAACGCATCCACTGGCGTCGTGCAGCTCAGACATTCTAAGAATTAGGAGATGCAGGTTGCACCGTAGATCTGAGAAGAGCCAACATTCAGTGCATAAAACGTATTGTGATGTCAATAACGGGACTGCATCTCAGCCAATTGATATACTATAACCGTCACTTACCCGATGAGGGCCGAGCGGCGACGTTGCGAGGGACGCGATTAATTACCGCGCCGTAGAATCCAAAGGCAAGGTTGAGGAGGCCCAACAGATCCAACTTAGTCTAGCCTGCTCATGAGATTTTTTGGTACATAATTCGTGAGACCTAAAGTCTGGGCTTGTCGCATCTCAGGACGTCGCGGAAACATGGTAGACTTAGAAGACACTTTACGTTCGAGCTATTTTGAGATACGTTGGTTTCACGGAGGACAGGGCGACACTACAGAAGTTCTCAGGTCATTCCCGAGCGCGGGCAAAAAACGAGGTGCACTAGACTAGACCCTGTAGAGAGGATAGTGAAGGCTTGATTGCTTTCTTTATCTCCACGTTGCACGTCGTTCATCAGCACGTTAAATGTTATCGGCTGATACGTCACAAAGGCTGATAGTTAGAACGACCACGATAGGTGTGCCTGCCAACAGAAAAACGCCTTTGAATGGATTGCCCTATAAAGAGAGATACAAAGTACCTCCCTCATCATTGAAACGGCACGAGGCTATTGGAAACTATATAGGCGTATCCAGGCGTAACGATCCTGCTTGTCGCCACCTAGATTGCGATTAGACGAAGCCCTAGCTAATATTCCGAGCCTAACATAAGTTTTTTTGCTTATACCAGAATACATAACTTCAGCGTGCGTAGTATCAGGGGATTGAGGCGCGAGCTTAAATCGTGAGCGCAGATAAACCGCTAGGCCAGCATGTCCCCAGTTACCCCGTCGGTCTAACGTACAGAGGCTAGCTAGCTCGCACGTGGACCTTAGGGCGGATTTGGGTACATAGGCGCCGTGGGCAATGTTACCTTTGTCCGCTGCATTTGTGACGCCGGCGTTCCAGTACTCAGGACTAACATATGAAGCATCAATCGGCAGATTGTTCGTCACAGGTGCTTATCCCATGTCGCAAAAAGAAGCAGCGGCTGTGAGAGAAAAAGGTCGAATCTCGGAATAGATTAATCATTATTGTAAAAACAGTGCGCGTCATTCACTATACAGTAAGGGTAAGGACGTTGAGAGGTCCTTAGGCAGTATTTAACTCAGACACTTGAGGGATCCGCTTAACCTGGTTGTGAAGGAAGTATTGAAAAAGAAACGGAATTACAATACAAATCAACACGGTGTTCTTTTCCGCAGGTTGACCAAAAAGCAAGAGGCGTTTTTTCCCTCCCAGTCAGTACTTCCGCCTGGGAGGAACGAATAGGTAGTCTTGGTGGCACGTTTTTTTAGCACCTCACTAGAGCGCACAAGACCTCTTGTTAGCTCGGGTCCTATCATTCTCTCACCTAAGGATCTGTTCTCGAAATATCGTGGCATTGGAAACCACCTACACTGCAATCACCTCGCGATACCTAACGTTACCTGGAATGTGCTGCCGGACCGAGTTACACGAGAGGGGTTTGCGAGCCTTCTATTCAACTACCGGCACACGGCAGTTATTGACTTCCCAAATTCGCAGGCTTGTCGCCAAGGCCTACGCCAGTAACGAAATGCGATATGCGGAGATATCCACAGCGCAATGACAATTGCAGCCCGAATTGGCATTTGCGTCCGTACCGAAACGCAAGGTCGCCCTTCATAATCTCGTTATCAAAGAAATGAGAGGACGAAGAGTGAGTATCACAATTTGATTTGAACTAACAGCCATGCGAGAAGAGCTGTTCCTTCATCCAATGGCCGGTTCGCACCCGGCTTTTTGGGTAGAGCTCGCTTGGGACTGGGCCAGTAGCTGTCATTGGGATTAAAGCATGGATCGTCGGTGGAATTTGGTATGGCAGACTAGCTTACTTATTTCTTTATCGCCAAAGCCCCTATAAAAGAGCTTGAGTAAAATGTGTGCAGGGATCTGTCGGCGCGCGCCATCACGAATGGAACCCCAAGACGACTGCCGTGGATTATGGGAGGGTTATGTAGAAACAACTTTAACTATATATATGTGGCATGGAAAATAGGAATAATAGCCTTTATTAGAGGTCCCCGCCACGCTGCGTCGTACACAACACTTTCTAAGCGCCCAACGAGTGGAGATAGATTGGGTAGTAGAACGTGGAGCACGCAGGCACTCCCCAAGCCGGGCAAGACGTAAAAGACATCGTATTTAATCATGAGTTGACCTGCACGAATTCGTCTGCACAGGTTACCATGCGATCAGATTAGACATAAAAGAATTGATGAATCGATCCGCCTCCGAGAAAGTTTCTAATGTGGGGCCTTAATTAGATTAGCGCCGCCGCTCCGGGTTTTTAAATATCGTGCCACCCCAGGTTGCGATCCGCGTGACCTCAAAATCCTCCCATATGAGCGCAGTCTAAACTTCTAGCTAATTAATGCAGGAAGCATCGCTTGAACAGGACACGCTCAGAACGTACGATAGCACCAGATTAGAAATTAATATTCAGCAATCGCCGTTGATTGTTAATTCAACAAGGTAATTAATTTTCGCGTTCTACATGCTTCCAGAGAAGAGCCCAAACAGTCAAGCAGCTGTTACGATATTTGTCTCCAAATCCCTTGTATGCAATTTGGCGTTTTATCCCTGGGCGACAGTAGGTGTACCACACCTAGCTACGATCCGGTTTCCCCCGACAGACGATTCACGAGCATTTCAGCAAGCTCCCATCATCAGAGTGTTCGAGTCAGAAGAGTCTTGTAGATGATTACACGTGCTCAAGCTCACAGCCGGCATCCGTCCATTTATGTCTTGAGCCTCGTGTAGTCCCTGGTTCCTTGTTGACTATATTTAAGATGGAATTCCCAAGCGCAGGAATAGGTTTGTGCGTCATTCCAGAAGTGATGGCAGGTTGCACGTTGAATATATAGCATGGAGCCCAAATACCGGGGTAGAAATTGGAGCCTGATAATAAGAAATGCTATTAAACTCCCCTAGTACCGTATTATTATATCGTAGTTTATTGTATTGGAATGTTCCTCCTGTAGAAGAGGACCGGACACGCGCTACAGCGAAGATGGAAGGCCATACTGGGCTAAACCGCTGCAGCCACTTGGCCATCTTGTAGAATGCGCCCGTACGATTCTAACATTAGATAAGAGAATTAGAACAAAGGCTGGTCGAGGGAGTCCTCGCTGGCATCTGATATTATAACCGCGGCACGCAAAGGCGAGTAGTAGCGTTGCGATGTCAAGTTTAAACCGGTTAATCCCTCTTGCGTGGACTAGGCAAATAGCCACCTAATTGCTAGATTATATACCAGACTAGCGCGTTGACAAAATGTTTAGCAGCTATCTAGTCGTTTGGACATTTCGAGCCGGAAGAAGATCCGATGATGCTAATGCGGGGTTGGACTCAACGTCTTATACTACGGGTGTTCGTTCCGGACGGTAGGGTAGTAGGTTACCCGTCCCCGTAAATCCACAAGTCACAGATACACAGAGGGGCTTCGATCTATATATTCCCCCAACTTTTCCTGAAGCGTACCATGATAGTCCGTCCAGGGTGGGGAGATCGAACGGTATTGATTGTCTACTCGTGACAGACATGATTTATTCAGAGTAATCAAATAGAGAGATGTAAGCGTCACGTCCGAGTTATTATCATTAGAGCGGAATTTGACGCACGTTGTGGTCAGTGGTCATTTTAACAATTTAAAGCGATAAAGCGAAGGCTTTCACCCAAGCCTCTCAATAATAGCAGATAGACTATAGCAGTCGCAGAAAGCCCCTCGGCTAAGTCGGGCTTAATACTCATTAAAAGCGGAATATCTTGTTCGTTGGCCGTACCTTGGTCTGACGTCAGGGCCCCACACGGTACCACGACTTCACATGTCGGGAACGAAGTATTACTTACTCGTCAGCACACCCGGCTGTAGTTTCCTGACCTATATTCTGCTATTTAGCAAAGGCATGGGATGGCATCCCCGGTCCTTGTTCACCTCGAGCTGTTGAAAACGAGCTGATATTAATGGGAACTGTCTACCCACACCGCAGTAAGTACCCATCCGGTGCGGCTTGGCCTTCGTCCTCCCACTTAGAATACCCCGACGATTAGACAATATAGCACAAAACACTATTAGTCCGTGGTACGGGCGTAGCTCTCGATGTGGTCTGTAGAGTCATAGGGTCGCAACCTGAGTAGTCGAAGCACTGCTGACCTTAGAGCCGGATCGGTAGGAATCGCACAACTTGGCGCGATTACGATCCTGGGTATCCAGTCCGTCAACCTATGTGTAGTTCAACTTGCTGCTAACGAACACAATGAGTCAGCTACCAGAGAAAGAACTAATCGTCTCGATGGAAAGGTAATCCATTGGCGCTTAAAGACGATGTAAGTGCTTTCGGTACCTTTAATCGTAGGCAGGATGAAGAAGGCGGCACTGGCGGTACTATTAAGCAGTGACTTAGTTTGGGGAAGCCGAGCGCCTTGCTAGTGTCATTCCGATGAAGCAGAGCAGGGACGATGACACCAAACAATCGCCGGAGTAAGAGGAGCGTCCAACGTCAACCTTAGAGATCTTTGCATTTACACTACCACTGGTCCTGCTATTAGTATCACGATACTAGGGATCACGGTGCCGATAAGAGGTCCCCCACTCGGAGCGGATACGGATGTCAGACCGGTAGAAGTAATGTTCTACGTGCGAGCACGAGAAGGCCGAAGAAATGCTCGGACAACCTCGGTTTGCGCCACAGTAGTGAGTTGTTATACCTCTTAGGTGAACCTCAACACTAAGCCGCATGAATTGCCATACCACCGGGGTCTGTGATAGGGGCGTGATTGTCAGCGCGTTCCCCCGCCGCCTGATTGAACCATACTGGGGCCGCGCCTGCGGCAATCGTCGGGATTGGTGGCCCTTGCCCATGTGCGAACCGTAACCGTTCGGCTGGCTTACAGGCAGCCGAGCGACAACAGAAGTTACGGAGAGGACTCGCGCATCCGCGTCTGTACGTGAGGACTATGAAATCAAGCGACGGGGTCCATTAATAAGATAATAAGGGCTATTGTGTAACTTAAGTTTTATGGCTGGGGCGTTTTGAGACCGGGTTTACGCCATCCTAAAATGTCAGGGGTCATTCAGTGTACATCGGGGTGCGCGAGAATATCAGGTGGTACCTTGCCGCCACTGGCCGGTATGTAAGACCTTGGCAAAAAAGCGCTCGGTTTGTAACACCCTATGACCGGTTCCCGACGTGTCTTAACGAGGACGACCGGAGTGTGGGGATCATAACGGAAATGCTTGAAAGCTTAGCAAGGAGACCAGAACCAGATGCTTGCCACCTCGTCAGTGAGTGGCACGCAGCGATAAACCGCTATCTGGCAGTTACTCCTCTAACAGCCAATGTAAGATTAGGCTACTTCGTAATCGTACTCTACAAAGATACGCTCTAGGAGTGGCGTAGCAGCTGGAACTGCTATGGATAACCATCCGTACTTGAAGTATCAAAATCGGCCCCATAGGCGCGTGCCCCGGATTTGGTTGGATGTACTCCGCGGGCCAGTCGAGGAGCAATTCGATCCACTAATTCGTCCTATGTTGCGCTAATACGCGCAAGATGTTCCCACGTCACGTTATGTGCACATCGCACGACCACGCCCGATTGTTTTGGGTTCTACCATAGTGGCGTGTCGCGTTTCGGTACACTGAGCTGTTCCGCGACAGTTTGTAGAGGACGATAACTGGGTAATGTTAGACCTAAGGGTTAGAGCTGGAAGGCGAATAAACTATTCCACGGCTAACATAACTGGAGCACGGAGGGTGCGCACTGTTCCTGTTTGATGCGGTTATCGCCATAGTTACGCACCGTATATATTTGGACGCCCACCCTCGACTTTCATAGGTTTCTAATCTCCCTCTCGAATCTAGGTAACGTAGGATCGCGATTCAACACTCTGGCTTGTGTCTCGCCCTGGTTAATCTTCTACCGCTTACGCGGACGTATGGTGGGAGGCAAGCACACTTATCCGCCTCGCTAAGGGTGTTTCGTTTTGCCGAAAGAGCGCTGGGCCCGAGGCCTCGGCAGTCAAGTTCTCTGGCGGAGCTCGAGATGCCACACCCTCAACCGTCCCGATGTATAATACAGAATATACCTTGAGGTGTCCGGGTTCTTACCGTGTATGAAGCGCGGAGTGGAGGTCCCTCTCCTTATACTAGCATAGGAACATATTAAATCTAAAACGATCCAAGGTGATAAGTTCCAAGACTCGCCTCAGCCGCTCATAAGCTATTTACAGAGCTAACGAACTCTAGTTTTGACTTATCTGGATCTGCCGTGCGCTTGAGTTCTGACGACATGTAGTAGCACCTCATCTTGCCCCCATGAGACACACTGAGATATCCCCAAAATTTAATGTTCGACAAAAGTTGAAATCCATTAGCGCTATCAGTATGTGTTATGGCACGTCAGGATCTCAGTCCCAGTTGGTAAAATGAACATATGCCAAAGTTTGTCAAACTCACAAGCGATTTATGCTCATACATCAACTCGGGCCACTCGCGTGTACATCCATCTGAAAGGCTCTAGATATCTCTAAGCTGCAAAAACCGTCGACCTTTATATTCACATCGCTATTGTCTGGCATTGAACGCAGTGTGGACTTATGTTTAAATTTGAGCTTTTATTGGAAAGTGGGAAGTGCTCGTTGGAGCGGGTCACACAGAGCGCAGGACCCACACCGGGGATTGTAAAGAGTATCCGTAATTCCGTAGAGTCACAGACCCATACAAATGTCAGCGGTATGCAAATGCGGAAATAAATCTCAAGTGCAAAAAACGCCCCGGAACCTTGCAGCAATGCACCAGTAACACGAGGACAGCGTGAATAGTTAACTTTTCTCGGTACCGTCCTAATGTTGGGGTCCAGAGTGTATATTATTAAGGTGTGTACCAACCATTCTATGTCACGATGAGAAGAAAGTGTGGCAGAAAAGAACTCTTCTCCGGTGTTCTAGCGGTCCCCTGTTATTTTGGTTTGTCACCCTGATCCGCCTCACAGTGTAGTGGGCCTGGCGCTGGACACTGTATTTTATAAGACAATATACGCGTTTTCCTCCTGAACTCCATGGAATGACGACCATTGCACGCTGTAATTGGCTGCAAGCACAGATGTAGGCGCCTATCTTAGAAAGAGAGATTATTGGACCGAAATGGGATTCGAGAACCTCGACTCCCTTGTTACCCACCGTTTCACGTACCATCACCTTGACGGAGACTTGTGTTGCCTCCGAAACGTCGTGATTCATTATTTATTTCTATTATTATTTCTATTAATTTTATTTTTATATTTTTACCTACGTGACTTTACCAAAAAAGCCTAAGAGTATGAATCCTTGCAGTCACGAAAGCTTCAAATCTAAAGCGAAAAAATACACACAGACAAACACGTTGAGTCGGCAACAGGTGCTCATGGGTGCGCAGGTATCAGATATTGTTTTAAGTTGATTTTGTTTAACCAGTAAAGTACTCAACGAAATGTATATACATGGGCACAGACAAATATAGACACGCAGACACATTACAGCTCAGAAAGAGGCACCTACATGTACATGCACGACAACACGCGCCGTGAATGCTCGCTATACACATAGACCTCTACATTCAATTCACTGAGATTATATTAACGCATCAGGCACTGACTTTCCACATAACCATCCATGAAAGCAGCCATTCATGATGAGGTCTATTGCATGACATGACCTCACCATCACTGCACTGCAATGTATTCTAATGTGTTGTTTATACAGAATTTCCCCTGAATCCTAAACATAAGGGTGGTGTCATAGCTCTCAATGAAAGATAATAGCAGTGTTTTTAGAGATCTCTATGAAAGAGAATGGCGGTCGTTTGAATATACCTCTATGAAAGAAGATGGTGCTTTATTCAAATAGAACTCTTTAAAAGAAAATTATGTTTTTTGTTTAAATAGATTTCTATTAAACAGAATGGCGATCGTCGGCAAGCTACACCAAATGCAGACGCTTGCCTCCTTCAGCGCTGAGCGTGCCCCAGGCACCAGTGATTTATTCATTTCATTTTACATTCTTTGGTGCTGCCATGCTAAATATCCTGCTTGTCGCCACCTGGCTAATGGCCGCCAGTGGAGTGTGGCTGCAGAATCTCTCGCCACGAATCGCAGGCAGATATCAAACGGCGCTGCCATCGTGAGACTTGCGCTAGCACCAAATCCAATCGCAGTGCAGTAGCCCCCTGGTTAAGTGACATCGGCTAACGGTTTTTTTCGGTTAACGTTTCGCTTCCCATAGGACCCCATGGTTTCGGGTTAACGTAAAAAAAAATTGGTTAACGATAATGCTTACGTTTTTCACGCGGGCGCCAATTTCGACCAATCCGAGTGCTCGGAAGTGGGGCTGAGCCATGCCCTCAACCAATCAGCGACGTCCATTTATGAGTGTTTAGACCTCGACTGGCTTTGTTTACATTCTACGTTTCTGTTTTGGCAGTGGAAACAGCTCCCTTGCAGACTCAGGGATTATTTACTTATTTTCCAACTTATAAGTGAATTGGAGTTACAGTTATTTCGATGAACAGTAGTTTTCGTGTAATGGATTAAAACGTTAAACGAGGGAATACAGTACCACCTTTTCGAAAAGTTTTCCACAGTCACTCATGAGATGATTGTCAACGTTATGTATTTTTTGCAAAGCGATTTTTTTCATCACACAGTTTCAAAGCGTATCCTAAAGCGTGAGATAGGAGGGGATAATGATGAAAAGACACGGCTCCATCTTCGTGACTCATAAACACCGAACAAACACCGAGAGCAAACCGCGAAAGATCAATGCAGCTTAGAGCATCAATATACAATGGTTCCACTTTTTCACGTGATATACGAAGTGGTTGTTGTGCATCCACGAACGTGTGATTATTTCTAAGACACGCGAGAGAGTAGACTCCTTCACGTGTGCGACTAATATTTCCCGCGGATTTACTGACCACTGGCCTGGGGACGTGAAATGATTAATAGAAGAGATGGTTCATTCAGCGAGTGCTTCATCACCGACCCATCGGATGGCATCCTCGGTGGCCAAGTTGTAGTTCTCGTAGACCGCCGCTAGTCAGCGGGCAGTCATCAACAACACGGGGCATTAGTTTAAATCAGGGATGGAGAACCTTTTTTCTGCCAAGGGCCATTTGGATATTTATAACATCATTCGCGGGCCATACAAAATTATCAACTTAAAAATTAGCCCGTTATATTTGGTCAAACATTTAATTAACTCACCCCTAATGTGATGGCTGGAACTGCTTCTCTTTGGTGAGGCGTGTGATGTTAGCTGGTATTGATGATGTTGCTGCTACTCGCAACTGCTTTTCAGGTTTGCTCCTAGATTGAATTTCGAGTCCCGCCAGACCAAATGATTTCGCGGGCCTCATACGGCCCGCGGGCCGGACGTTCCCCACCCCTGGTTTAAAGAGTCACAGCCGCAGTCTGGCTTGTCATGAAGGACTCAAAGGTGGAGATTGGCTGCGCAGAGACCTTGCCCTGTCTGGAACCTGTTCAGCATAGCCCACGAACGGCCTGGCAGGTTGAAGCCAGGTGCACGACTGTAGAATCCGCGATGAGGAACTGGCAAAGAGATGATTCATCTGGTGAAGATCCATGTCCGATTAAGAATAATTGAATTCGGAGCTTACACTAACAACTCTGCTGAAGTCCGCAAGGAGAGGTCTCGAGATCACTTTGAAAGAATGACGGAACGTTAATTTAAAAGCGTGAAATAGGCACCAGCCATGCATCTTATTACAACAACCCATGTTTTTGAATTGCTGCAACATGCGCGCAGGATAAAAACTGACAATGAATCAGTTCGCTCCCTCTCAGCAAAATACAGCACAGCACTCGTCTATTGCTGGGCATAAATATGCCCCATTAATAACTCAACAGAGCTGCTACGAGAAGATGTCTGTAATTACACCTGGTACTTAGTCGTTTACCAGACCACGTCGTATCTCATGATTCATGTTCACCCCGCGCTAGCATGTCCTGTGTTGTGGGCTTGAAATGTCATCAGGAGTCACTCTAAATGAGACAAGTTGTGTTTAAAAAAAAAGGCTGAAAATACTTTTCGAATGTTTATGCTTTATATTATAACATAATTAACAACCTGTCATCCCCCTGTATTTGATTAAATAAGAACCGTTTTGTGGAGTAAGAAGTGGTCATCCTACGGGGAGAATAGCCCCTGTCATAGGAAGATAATTTCCACCACTGGCTCACGGTCGCCAATGGAGAGAAGCACTGCCTTATTATTCATTTCAGCAGCGAAGACACTTTGATTTTGACTTGAATTGGGGTACAAAATGTCCGTCCACTGCTTAAGGAAGGCCGCGTCAGTCATGAGAGTTCTTTGACCATTCTTCATGATGTCAGCGTGCTGCGGGAATCATACTCCCACTGCTGCGCCCCCAAAAATGCAAATGCATACATTGAGATGAACATCCACGAATCTGAGATGGCGAATTCTTGCCCCATGTACGTTTATGCCTTTACTTATCCAATATAATGATTTAAACACATCTGCCCATGTAAATAACATCGAAAGCATTTCATCTTTCCCGACTCCCCTTTTAATACGTTAGTACTTCCCTGCATTTAATCTCAAATTTGTGAGTGGCATAGTCGTTAGAGCTGAACATGGTAATGAAAAGGACAGCAATGTGCCTAAACGCATTTTTTTTCATCAGTGCTCATCACCTGCCATGACATATACTGATCAGAAATATTGACATTCATGAAGAATAGAGAACAAAAACTCGGCAAAGTCTGGCAAAGAAGCAGAGAGAAATAGAGAGAGCGAGAGAGCGATGTATGCTTGCAATTACATTGAGAAACAGAGAGAGGTACAGATTAATTCTAGAAGTAAATGGCTTTCACAGATTCGTCACGAGAAGGGAAGACGGCTGGCGGTGAAGACTGACAACAGAGTAGCAGCCAAACGAGGACAGGTGCCCGAGAGTGTGGCTATCGCGGAGATGGAGCGATGGAATCATCTCGTGTACAGGTGCTGTTAAATTGTTAAATTGTTAAATTCCAGCACTGTAATAGATGGTGACAGTTTGGGGAGGCCTTCATCAGATTAATGATGGCTGATGATGCCCATGCTGATACATCAACAACTACAAAATATGCGTAACGCAATGTTCCGAGAAATATACCGACAAAGCCTTACACAGAAAAAGGAAATTAAATATTCAAAGCGTCAGTGGCAGCCTGTGGTGAATCTGGAACGATGAGTGAAGAGCATGCAGATCAATGCTCAGTGATGTCAAAACCAATATGAAGCCAGCAAACATTCTCGTGACACAGCGGGACATAGCCAGATACAGCCGACTCCAAGCAAAGACAGACACTAAACGAAGCCCCAGCGATATGAAAAAATAACCTTTTTTCTTATTTACAAATCGACATTTAACTGAAATGCACATCTGCAAAAATACAAAAAACGCAATGGCACTGAAAATCTACAACGGGTTTTTTCCCCTTGGTCATTGAATCAAACCTAACTTTGTTAGTCACGAAAGCTGGGCAAGTGAAAGGTTACATTACACAATGGCATCACTAAGTAGCGCATATGCATTAAAATCTGAGGGTCTTTTATCTTTTAAACCCATAACCTTTCGAACAATGTGCAATTAGCTAAAATTGATGAGGATTAATGTGTCCAGAGCTTTAGTATTAGCTACTCTCACCCATTCTCTGTTCATTATCTAGCATTACAACAAAAAAACAAGCCGTTGGACGGTGGTCAGGGACGTCGGAAAATCCACAAGGAGACACGTGGACAAAGGACAGGGATTGGCGCAACACAAAAAAACATCAATCCTTTAATCCTACCCGTAATCCTCTGATGAGATGATAATGCAGTTCCACTGATTTCAGCCGGCAGCAGGGGTTTTCAAGTATGGCAGGACGATGAAAGCAAAGTGACTTCACATCTCATCACTGCTTATACATTACTTTTGATGCACCAGGGAAATTAAAAACAGCACGATTGATTTCACATTTGACTTCGCTGTTGGTTGCCGTTCCCCCGGCGGTTTGGACACGTGGTGATTTCGGCACACAAGCTCGTCCTTCTCGCTGGGGAGAGCGGCCGCTTGTCTTGAAGTGGCACAGGGGACGGGGTACGTCGAATGGAGTGGGGACACATAAGACCGTTACGCTAAATATCCACGCTCAGAACAACGTGTGTACTAATTAGCGCTTCCGGGGGCCATGGTCCCCAACAATTTTGCTTTGTGTTCTTAGGTTTTTCGGTAAAGTCACGTCGGTAAAACATTAAAAAGTAAAATAAATAAATTATAAATAAAAATCACGACGTTTCGGAGGCAACACAAGCTTCCGTTCAGGTGGTACCGTCACAGCCACGACGGCTGTATCAAGTAAATGAGAGATTGTAGGAGCTACCACACCGTTATATAATGGTTGAAGAAGTGGTATAAACGGTGTGGTAGCTCCTACAATCTCTCATTACTTGATACAGCGTCGTGGCTGTGACGGTACCACCTGAAGACGGAAGCTTGTGTTGCCTCCGAAACGTCGTGATTTTATTTTCTTTTTATTTTATTTTACTTTTTAATGTTTTTACCTACGTGACTTTACCGAAAAAACTAAAATATGCATTCAGTCACGAAGCTTCACTAGGTGCACAACCACCAGGGTCGGTGGTTCAACTAGAATTTTGCTTTGCCACATAAACTGGTGCACAACCACCAGGGTCGTCGGTGGTTCAGAATCCAACTCATCGCACGGTTTCATTATATAACCCCTGCCGAATGTTTGAATTTACAAGAAAAGGAACTCATTTGGGTGAGAAAACCGGGCAAACTTAACACGCGAGTATACGTAGGAGCAAAATTAAAGTGCTTACATCAAAAGCCTTCCATAATTGCCACGAGGATTTATTGACTGTGTGTCGCCAGCGATTGGTTGCTTATGGCTAGCTATACAAGTAATTAAGAGTCATTTCCGAGGCACAGAATCCTTTAATGAGTTTGCTGCACTGAGTGCACTTCCCGCGGCTTCATCTGGGTGCACTGGAGCAGACACGGCGGTGGCGGTGGCACCCGAACGGTGGTATGATGGGGAAGGCCCGAAGGGTTGGTGTGGTGGCGCCATAACATGGGGGAGGGGGGGGGTAGGAGGTAATGTCGTCGCACTGCGAGATGTTAACTACCTGGCCTGGTATACTGACGCCAGTATATTTGGAGTCTGCATGTTCTCCCGTGGTCACGTGGATTTTTCTCTGGGTCCTCCGGTTTTTCCATTCCACGTTTAGAAACGTGATGATAAGCCACTTCGTTGAGCTATCATTTGTGGCCTGGTCGCGTCTGAAAAAGGTGCTATACAGCTCAGTGGGCCTTACCTGGTATAAATAAAAGAGTTTTTTTTGCATTCACCCGCCACCTTCACCTCCAGCATTCACCGCCTTGTCGTTGAGCCAATATAAATTCAAGACACCCGGCATGAATGTAGGACAGGTGGAGGGAAATTTGATTAAAAAGATTCTCACGCGGAGTGTGGGGAAGGGAAGGAGTGGAATTTGAAAAATTGTGCTGCCCCAGCCTAAGATTTAAACGCCAAAGGCAGCAGCAGCAGCAGCGCATCTCATCTCCTTTCACCCTCACGGGGGGTAAAGAGCCGTTTGAATATACAGCTTTGTACGCTTCTACTTTTCTGGTCGCAGCCTAATTGTGCGAGGCCATAATCAAGCTTGTGCAGGATACAACCATTTCATTTACAGTCTTCGCCACAGAGCATATTATTTAAATTGTGTGCAAGTAACCGATGCCGAGTCGTGGGGTTTTTTTCTGCAGTTGTAAAATAAAATAGCCATTCTGTCAATGTATACCTTTCATATGTATTCGCTTTAATCAGAAATCTAGTGAATATACATTTAATCGCCATGTATATTTTCGTCTGATTTTGAGAAGAAAAAGAGTATCCATATATCCAAAAATGTATACATTTTCTTCCTAAAATCATGCTAGGTTGGCCAATCAGTCAGATGAAATGCTGGCTGAAGATGTCAAATTCTGTGTTTTATTGCTGGCCGCGCAAGGTTTCTTTCAAAAGGACAGTTGAGAGCAAGATGATGGCATGCTCTCGGGCTTGCTGATGGACAAAATCACTTCCCTATGCGAGGTTGTGTGCGGTCAGAATTTTGTTTCCATGATTCCAGTGCAGCCAGAAGTGTACATGAGCGCATTCACGATATATATAGAAATGTATATGTTTTTACCATGGACAAATGCTATAAAGACGAACACAAGAGATCAGACACACATTAATGACATCATTCTAACTATTTAGAAAAATAAGTGGCCTTGGGTACGGCAGGTCGCTAGATTGGCAATGGTCACGAATAATGACAGTGGCAGCCAAGGAATGGAACACATCTGAACGTATGTCTATCGAGGAAATAGTGATGACATCAGCTCTTGTGCAGGTACTGGGTGGAATTATTACATGGCAGGACCATGAGAAATAATGACGGTTTGAGCCCTTCATGCAGCAGTGGATTGGCCATGGCTGACGATGATGACACTACACAGGAAGATGCTATAAAAAGCATCCTGTAGGCTTCCCCCTGTCCACCTCCAGAATGAAATCAGTCTTCATCCCTACTCCTTGCAGGCTTGTCACACGGCAAAGGGAAGTTATTGTAAATGTAATGATGTGTCGAATCATGGATTCAAATAGAATATTATACTCACGATGCATGCACCGAATTGCTAATACAGTAATACATGAATTGCATTGAAGTAAACGTGACTGGAATTTGGACAACACGAATGAGACGGTAAAAACAAAACAAAATAATCGATTCTTGATTCAAATCATGGCCCCAAAGCAGCGGGGGGAGGAGGTATAATTCACTAATAATCCAGTAGACATGACACCTATATTGCCCAGTAGACATGATACCTGCATTGCCCAGTAAATATGATACCTGCATTGCCCAGTAAATATGATACCTGTGCAGTGACAAGGAATGGGTCACTATGGCATGTAGTGCTGGTTGCTGGCAGAGAAGGGGATCTGCTGTTGTTGCAGCCCTGTCTGCCAGCAGGTCACGTGATAAGCCAGAGAAAGGGATGTGGGGCAAAGGTGACAGAGGGGGCACGTGAGGAACAGCCCGGGAACCTTCTAGTAGATTCTAGAAGGGGGGCGTGGCCGAGGGCGGAGCGAGGCCACGCTGGGTGGATAAAAGGGAGACCCGAGCAAGACTCGTGGCTGTTGGTTGGAGTGGAACCCGTCGTGCTGCAGGAGTCTTCGTCACCATCTTCACCTCCTCGGCGTTGTTGGTCACACAGCCTGTTAACTATCCTGACCATAGTGTAGTTACTCCCTGTACCTGTGAAGGCTATAATAAATAGAGTGCCTCCTATTATTAGTGTTCCTGAGTGACTCACTACACCTGCATTACCCAGTAGACAGGATACCTGCATTGCCCAGTAGACGTAACAATCCAGATCAAAATTAGTTCTACCACTCATGACACCTGCATTGAAGCGAATGCAATTATGTATTCACAATGCAAACTACATGCAAATGTAACCTTTAGAATAATTCAAAGAATGAGAGAGAGAAAAAAAACCAATATATAATACGTGATGGAAAATAGAAATGAGAGAGAACAAGCAAGACACAAAATGATAATCGAATTTAATCCTTAACCACAAATCATGACAATTCATGAAATGTCCATGAATGCTTGTTAGGGGATAGTGGAGACTGAAACTTTGCCTGCCTCTCCGACAGCATTACTCTATTTGCATGAAATGCCACATGTAGCTTTCCAACTTCCGTTAGAAAGTGCAGTGCACAATACAGTTTGAGTATTCAGAGGCCCCAGTAAACATGGAGGTTTGGCCAACCACGTGACAACGTTGGCCCAATGGTGGCACGTTCACTGGGACGCGGTATCTCAGCATCCTTGGTGTCAAACACAGTAAGTATTATAATTGGTGTTTTACCCTTCTATCTGGCAACAAAACTGACACCTTTTTTTACAAGGAGTCATGTCTGCAGGTATTGTGGTCTATGCAAACATGACTCCTTGTAAAAGACAGTAAGTATTGTTTATGAGTACTGCACTTTTAAATGTATATGGAACTTGGCTGTCATAGCATGGCTGGTGCACACTGCCAGGGATACCGTGGGGAGCGGTAGTGTAGTCGTTAGTGCGCTGCGCTAACAACCCGGCGACCCGAGTTTGATTTCCGCTCCGGCCAACACCAGTGGCGATTAGCCGAACCAGTCCTGGGTCTCCCCTAGGTCGGCTTAGCTTCAAATGAGTACCTGGTACGACGTGTATCCATCGCCACTAGGGAGACAAAGGCCGGGGCATTGTGCTGGCCACCCACTCCCTCGCGTGGCGTGCCGGCCTTCATAGGTGCTCTCTAACACAACTTGCCCCAACAATGTCTCCAAAGGCTCTACGGAGGATATTTGTGGCTTTGTGGTATACAGTGCATGTGGCCTGCCAGAGCCAAAGATGTAGAGTAACCCTACATCTTTTTTTATGACGACAGCACTGAGTGTAATTCATGTGAAATTCAGCGGTTAATTATTTTCGCGTGCGTTAATTCTGTTGTAGGGTTGCAACCTCTGAGTAACAAAAAAACACACCGGGGCATTTCATGGGAAGAAGACTATCTCACAAAACCAGAAGAGGGGAGAACCACAGGTCAACGTATCGTCTTGAGCGGTGTGTTACTACGCAGCTGAACAGAACACATTTAATCATGGCGGTTGGAATTTAGCCTCAATATCCGAACAATCTTCTCGATGAGATTCTTTCCTTATCTATACGTTAACATTGAGATATTAAGCTGACAACAACAAAAAAACCCAGGAATTATTTAGTTTTCATCTCCCGGGTTCGCTTGCAGATTTTCCCAGGGCAACTACAATCCTCAAAAAAAAAAACGTGGGGGGGGAAGGGACGGACAATTTGGATTGCCCAGTGGGATTGCCCAGTGGCAATCCAAATTGTGCGTGGCGGTGGAGGAAGAAGCCGCAGCAGCAGCTGACGGTGTCGCGCACCTTCCCTGCTGTTGAGCCGCGCGAAGTGGGCGGCCAGTGCCGGCGAGAGCTCCGACGAGGCGCCGTAGGCACCGGGCCCGAGCGGAGATCCGAGCGGGCGGTCGCACGCAGGGCCTGCACACACACACACACACAAAGATAAAGATCCCCCGTATAGCCTTAACAGACTGTAGGGGCAAGTGCTGTTAGCGAGCACCTATGAAGGCCGCAACGATACACGAGGGGGTGGGTGGCCAGCACCACGCCCGACCGCCTTTGTCTCCCCAGTGGCAATGTTTACACACCGCACCAGGTACTCATTTGAGGCTGAGTCGACCTAGGGGAGGCCCGGGACCGGTTCAGATAATCGTCACTGGTGTTGGGCCGTGAGCGGGAATCGAACCCGGGTCGCCGGGTTCATAGCGCAGCGCGCTAACCACTACACTACCGCTCCCCACATCACACACACACGTGCACACACACGCACACACACACACGCGCACGCAGGCAGGCAGTGAGCGGATGCAGCATTGCAAACTCCTTCAACGGGAGGAGGAGGAGGGGGGGATGTCGCCAAACGAACCTCAGGAAAGTCTCTCTAGACCCAGGGGATCGGCAAACCTGTGGCTCTTTAAGGACATTATTTCGTACGGGTCGCCTCGTATTCGCATGCATTGCGGCTCTTGAAATTATTAGTTTCTTACCGGATTGGGAAATGAAATGCACATACTGTAAGAGCATGTGTTTTTTTGTTTGCATGTTCACCACAAGTATATGTGGTAAATGCTGCAAACATGATTCCTTGCAAAGGTTTCAGTTTGGTGTTTTAACATCCTAACACCTGTTGTATTGGCAGAAAGGGGAAAGCCTTATTATAATAATAATTTAATACTGGCAAAGGAGGTCTCAAAATGGATCTTCTTGTTATTTTGGTTGCCACACCCCTGTTCTGGACAGACATGTCACGAGACGATTTACCTAATTGTATACGTAGTGAACTGATACCGCAACTGTAATAATAATCCAAGCATGGCAGGCGACAATGTACTATGCACATCATTACACATAGCACACGAAGACAGGATCTTTAACGCACGGCTGGAATTGCTTCTACATCTGAATATTTTCGTCATCTCATTCCCATTCTTCTGATTTGGATGGCTTTTCTTCACTGGTACATTACCAAGGTGTTTTGTTTTGCTGTCTGCTAGATGACTTTGTTTCATTAAGAGAGTCGGCTGCCATTGTTCCAGTGAATGTGGCTATAGATTTGTCACGAGGGAAACCCAAGAAGTTGCTGGATACCGCGACAAAATTACGAAATTGGCAATACTGCGAACTGTGGGCGAAAACGAGTCACCTGGGAAACGGGAGAGAGTGACAGAGAGCAAAGAGCAGCAAATAACGGAAGGCGACAGATGAAGTCAAGAGATTTATCAAGTAACAAAGTGCCGCAGCGGGCAAGGATAGTGAAAGATTACGGGAAGATGAAGAAAAAGTGTAAGACTAGTGGGGAGCAGATGAAGTCGGGACAAGATTAGAGTCGTGCAATACACTTGAGAATAAAATAACTGACGGCGCTGTTGTTTCGCTAGTAAATTGACACAATCAATGCCGGCTCAAGCTCTGATGTGTACCCTTTTAAGAGAACATTGATTGTCAGCTTCCAGTAGCCAGAATTAGATTCGTTCCTCCGTCAAAAAAAAAGTTTTCCCTTGTAGATAAGAAAGCACAGCCTTACGACTGACTGTATTATCATCATCATTCCTAATGAGTGGCAATTTGAGGCTATTTCAAAGATTACATTCAATTCGTCCAAATTCTGTTCAGTTACAGCAAAAAAATGTATAGCTATATATTTCCTGCTCGTGATTGGGTTCTGGTCACAGTGACTTTGACATTTTCATGCAATTTAGCATTGCTGTTACTTAAAGGCGGAGGTAGTCATGCATGAGAGTTTAGGAAGTTTAAAATCGCCCATATTACCTGCTCTGACGTATGGATGGGAAACGCAGAATCTAACTTGCAGACACACGCAGACACAACAAGAGCTGAAGAGTGCGCAAAAGAAACGTGGATAAATGTGCGCTTGGAATTACACGCATGGAAAGAAGACAAACGGGTCAGAGCAAACAATGCATATTAAAGACATCATATTTATTGTGAAGTAAAGTGAGCTTGGTCGGTACACATCGCTAGAAGGGATGATGGGCCGGTGGATGAGATTGCCGATGGAATGGCAGACAAAGGAGGGAAGCGCTACAATGAGATTAACGGAGTCAGTCTGATTACTGCATCTGAAAACCACCAGGGGTGGCAGCAGCCGAGGAGGAGATGCCATCATCCAGCAGTGGGTAGCACATGCTGCAGATGATACATGTCAGCTGCAAATTGAAAATCCCTGAATATGTTGCATGCTCGGACAACTTACGTCTGTCGTTTGTTATGTTGACAACGTAGCCCTACCCGAGCTGGCGTCAATGTGCTCAATTCACTTAACCGTGTTTCGCATTCTGGCGAAGATTGGCAATTCCACGTGTTATAATAAAATGCAACAATTCCATCACATTCCTACTTCGATTTATTACAATAGAGTCAATTGATAGTTAGGATTGAAAGGGTCGCCTATATTTCATGCAGGTGTAACATTTCCAACATTGCACACACACAAAAATCACAGTTTCGAAAAAATACATGACATGCAGCCTCTGCAGGCTTTCAGGATATTACATTCACAAGCACTCTATGACTCCACTTGTCTGTGCAAATGAGCCATCTTAACCAGTGGTCACTGATAACAAAAGTGTTATTGGAGACTCAACGACTGAAGTTGAATAGGTAATTTGAGTTCTAAACATGGAACGTTAATTGCGTTTTGAATGCTTAAAGATAGCCTGACGCGAGCACGATGCCTGTTCCGGTGAATGACATAAGAAATAACAAATCGTTCTGTAATGCACATGCATATTTAAGTCAAGGCTACCTTCATTTAACAACCACCAATGCAGCAGTAAGATCAAATAAAAATATAACCCATCTCATTAAAGCTAGATTCCACCTGAAGACGGAAGCTTGTGTTGCCTCCGAAACGTCGTGATTTTTATTTAATTTTTATTTTACTTTTATTAATTTATTTTTACCTACGTGACTTTATCAAAAACCTAAGAATATGAATCCTTGCAGTCACGAAAGCTTCAAATCTAGAAAAGCTAAAATTATATTTTTTTATCTTGCTCTCGTGTCACTGTGAATCTTGGCTGTCTCGGGCCCATGACCACAATCCCAGCGCCGGCGACAATCCCAACACCAGCCAATCTCATTGCCACCGTCACCGCTGAAGGTGACTACTCTTAGCCCTTCCCCTGAATGCCTTTAAATGCTTAAACGGCTGCGACGTAAACACGAGAGGACAATGCAGCAATTTCCCTGCCTCGAGCTGGTCGACACGTGCGCACAGCTATCAGGCGCTGATAGGCGTTGTGCTGAGTAACACGTCCACAGCCTCATGAAGCAGCTGCTTGGCAAACAGCAGCGGCCAAAATCCGGCAACGCCACGCGCGCGCCTGTCTTGTGTGTATGTTGCATGTATGTTGAACTTCTTTCGCGCCGTACGTAGCCAACCGTACTAATCGGTGGTACGGGGGAAGGACAACAAACGAAACACACAGAAAGGCATTTCTAAAAAAATGAGTTTTCAATCGAGATTTTAAAGTGCATAGTTACAGTGGCTTCCGAATATCAGCGGAAGAAAGAGCATTGCAGACGGCCGCACAAGCACGCATCTGAAAGCGCGCGGTGAAACCGCTGCCCGAAAAAAAAAAGCTTTCACATGAGTTTTTGAATCTGCCGTGGAACACTCCAAAAACGTTACGAACAAATATACTCCGGATCAGAATTGTATGTTTGCCATTGAGATGATGCGGTTATATAGCCACCATTCACGCAAACTGCATCTAACAATCGCTGAGGAACCACAGACAAGCTGGAAGGTCGCCAGTAGGTGAGCCAACGCCAATAATTGCTCTGCAGTTCTCTATATATTAAGATGTTTTCATCCAATTAGTGAACGTTTATGCATGTTAAGGCTATGATTTGGATCCCTTCAATAGCATGTCCTGGTTTAAAATGTACATCAAGAGGTGTACTCTATCTTCACAAGCAAAAGTGTGTCAGCACTAAATCTATTATGATTTACAACCCGTCATTCCCCTGGTGGATGAAGATTTCTCCACACTGAATGGGTCATGGGGATTGTTTGTCCAGACTTCACCACGATGGTCAGTGCAGGTTAGTGAACTCGAGGGCCAGGACTGGTTCAGACAATACTTTCCATCGATGTTACCCATCGTTGGACATCAAATTCGGGTCGTGTGGTTTTCAGAGCCACAGCTGTCTCACCACTGCACAACCAATCCCCAACGAATATAAATATATACCTTATACGCACACAGTACAGATGTATATATGCACAATACGGTATTTAAATTGAACACTGTATACAGCACAAGCTTTTACAAATCCGTGCCTCAGCTAGTTAAGCAAAACTAAATGCATGGCAACACATATCAGCATAAAAGGATTGGGCCATATCCCCTACACTGTTAAAATGTGTTTAAAGGGGAAATGAAGGCAACAGCCTTTTTTTTTTGCACAAATAAAAAAGAAAATGCACCACAAAGTACTCCGCTGCAACACACAAGAGGGCATATCATCTTGTTATCGGGGAGGGCACTGCCTTTCATACAATCGGGAATGTTCCCTCCAGCGATGCCCCTCCACGAGGTTCGCTCTGGCAAGGTCGAGCTTGCCAGAGTCGTGCATTAATAAAGCTTGCGACAACAGCAGTGGAGAAATGCACCGTAAATTATGAGGTTGGGGGATAGATAACGCTGACAGGTCCAAACAGACGGGTTCACGAACCCACTTGCATTGCTGCCAACCTCCTTGCCTCCTGGGAGCCCAGAGGGGGTGGAGGAGTTGCACAGATCGCTACGGGATCCACTAACCCCTTGCCTACAGAGTGCTGGATCACAGGCCCGTACCGCTCGACACCCTTATGATTTGATTTGATTTCCCGTCGACCACACATGGTGGAAAAGCCAGCCTGGAGGATCTGCAGAAGCAGCAGGGGAAGTCCCAGAGGTAGAGCAGACAGAGGTTCCATCGTGCCAAAGCTCTTAAAGGTTACGCTCCACTTTACAGCATCAGGGGCTCAGCTGGAAACCCACGATATAAACAAACCCAGCTGAAATAAAGCAGGCTTATGTGTAATGTGTTGGTGGATACTCAGCGAAACTCACTTCTTGTGAACGAAAGGCGCCGCTAACAAAATCCAGCTTAATTGACAAACGGGAGCTGCTCCCTCGCCGACCAAAGAGCACGCCGCTCGAATATTGCAGAACGAAGACAGTTTTTTTTTCTTAATTCATGGATTTCAACTTAGATATTAAACTTTTCAGAGAGAAGATAGGCTAAACAAAAATTATATGCCTGAGAATATTAAATCCATCTGTCCATCTAATCTGTCCATTTATCCATCCATATGGAATTTACTACACAACTTACCAATACCACTTTCGAAATCTGTGCGGTGTTTGGATGATCATGACAACAAAATATTTTTAAATATGCATTTTTGACTATCACACGTGTTTCAGAAAGTAAGTATGTGGGTGTAGGCTCACACGCCTAGCATGTGCACCCATCATTTGTATGCATCTGTCCATGTACACACTTATTTTTGCAGTTAAATCCCGGCTTGCCGAGCTTGCTATTATTTATGAAGGCGCTTTTTGGATACCGCACATCAAATGTTCTTCCAATTTCCGCCTCGCCTTGCACAACATTGTGTCCAAATGTGTCACCATGCTTGCACTCCCTCACTATTCAGAAAAAAAAGTCATCATTAGCTCCAACACTCTAAACATATATATTTTATTCATAAGACATTGTTTGCTAAGGATGACGAAAATAAATCAGCTTGTGTGCAGGAGCTTCGTGGATTATTGCATCACGTGAATTTCGATAGTGTTGGCTTGGGGAGGCATTCATCCAGCAGTGGCTTGATCATGGCTGAAGATAAAGGCGTTGTTAATCAGGACAGTAACGATGCCATTCAGCTTATGCTCACACAGTACACAATTGACAAGACAGTCATTTAGGTTCGGTGTGAGGCTGAACACATCTCCACGTCTGCCAATGTAGCTTTGAGGTGGGGTCGGGGCAACCCAGGCTGTCCCAGAGGTCGCAAACGGGTTTTGATTCCTTACCCGTACCCGTACCCGGCTGCACCAGGGTCGCAAATGGGTACCCGTACCCGGCCGTACCCGTATTCTACCCGAAATGAGTGACAAACGGTGACTCATCAGTGACTCACGGCCTACCCGTACCCGTACCCGGCCGGGTACGGGTAGCCGGGTATCAGGTAGGGTACGGGTATCGGGTACCCGGTTGCGACCTCTGGGCTGTCCCCTCCAAGAGAACGAGGAGTCTGCTTACTAAGCCACACGGATCGTGAAATTTGGCACCCAGGCAAAGACACGTCTTCAACTTTGCTCGTCAGGGTTGATTGCACACCGATTATTAATTGTGTTTCTGCTTCATCAGCTGATATTTGAAAGGCAAATCAGTCATATTATTATAATAATTAAATGGTACGCAATGTGCAATTATTGATTTTATTTCATGTCATACATTGATTAACAGCGCTGAAAAAATGCTTTATGCCAAAATGTTTGTGTTGACTATCAGCATCGGCCGTTATGTTTACCAGCCTCCCAACGTACACATAAATATTAACAATTCATACACGGCAGTAATTACGTGTGCAATCTCGATGCGCGCTCACATGAGCCCACAGGTCACCCGTACGATTGCGTTGCAACAGAGTCCATATCCAGTTAACATATAAGAGTGAGGAAATTGTCCATAATTATGCTGCGTGTGTCTACTGAACATGGATGGAGCATCAGTGTCGTAGTTGGTGCCACAATCCCACTGGACTTCAGTTTGATTCTTGGAGACGGGCATCATCAATCGCGCGGTGAGATATGAACCCGTTATGGGCCTCTCCTAGGTCGACTCGGCCTCAAATTAGTGCCTGGTGTGGTGTGTAAAACATCAGCACAAGGGAGACGAAAGCGGCCAGGAGTGGTGATAGCCACATAACCCCTTCCTGCACCCTGACGGGCTAAAACCGGTGCTTACTCACAGAGCTTGCCCCAACAGTCTGTTAAAGACGACATGGGAAAATGTTTGACTCTATTGGCACACATTCTGAATAAGCATGAGGGAGAGTTTTGCAAGGAGACACTCATTTTAACACGTAGGCTTTCGCGACCAATATCATCCATAATAGAGGTTGTTTTGGTTAGATCGCGTAAATATATAAATGTGTCGTTAAAACCCGCCACCCCCCGACACAGCCAACTAGTAAGGGTTGTCACGTAAACAGAACGTGGCCAATTCGTCACTAGTACAGCACACCGGTGTGTTGGAGAGCCAAGCCACAACATTTACAATCTGAGTTCGACGTTTCGCCAGTAATTACAATTAGCTTCATCAGGCGACCGCCAGATTGTGAAGAAGTCTTACAAAAATTAATATGTGGTACAAAAGATGTATTACCGAGGCTATCAACAGAAGGTGTTTACAGGATGAACTGCACGTGTGGCGAATGTTTTGTTGGGCAAACAGGACGAATGATCAGCACGAGACTAAGAGATCATCAGAGAAATATTAAATACCTCAAAATACAACTGTCAGCAGTAGCAGAACACGCGTGCCAACAAGGACACTCAATTGATTTTGATAATGTTGAAGTGTTGTGCAAAACTATCTACTATTGGCCAAGACTAATTAGATAATCGATCGAAATTGAAAGAATTCAACATAACTTTAACCGTTCAGATAGCGACCGCCTCAGTGCTACGTGGAAGCGAATCATCAAATAATACATTAATTAAATGCATGCCTACAAAGGGCAGCGTACTTCAATAGGGATTACCGTTGGTCGGGCTATTTTAATAAACACCATAGACAGGAAGGACAAGTTCAAAGGGCTCGCTTCATGCACATGCATAATGTACGTTGACTCAGTAACCCCCCCCCCCCCACATTGTGCAAGAGCGCATCTGCGTGGTCACCACATATATGCCACCATATACGGATCGAAACAGTCAGACTTCTCCACAAATCTGGCGAAATTTCGTACTCAGAATGTAAATGTTGTGGCTTGCTTCTCCAACACACCGGTGTGCTGTACTAGTAACGATTAGCTAGTTCTCTTTACGTGAAAACCCTTACTAGTTAGCTGTGTCGGTGGTGGCGGGTTTTAACGACACATTTATATATTTACGCGATCTAACCCAAAAAACCCTCTATTATAGACATTAATTTGTTCATATAATTTTGCAGTCAGTTTTTTTTTTCATGAAAAATGCGAATGTTTATTTTGGAAATCAAAATTCTCGAACGTTTATTAAGTGTTTGTTTTCCTTCAAAGGTATTGATCAAAACAAGTAGTTCATTTGTCAATGATGAAGATGCATTAATAATGCATGAGTGTGTTTTTCCCATTGGTGCAATACAAAAGGTATTCTCACCGTTTTCTCCACCTCTTGATTGGGACCAAAACATTATTTCAGAGTTGAACTACTTTATGCTGCCACATGTGATGACATATGAATTTAATCAAATATTTACGTCCACCCGACCAGAGCGGGGTGAAAAAAAATCCTGCTTGGTAGAAATTCTAAAGCGCATTCTTGCCCTTTTAAAATACCACAAGGGTTGCTGTGTGGGATTATTACGAATCCAAGTATCGAAAAATGAGAGAAAAATTCAAAGATTCTCCCCCAGCGCCAAGACAACAGAGTTAACCAAGACAAAGACGGACCATCTAAGCCTTAATTAAAGATTGCCATTCTCCACACAACCCACTGAACATGATTCCTGACTTTTTAACACCAAACCCAGTCCCAATAGACGTTCCTGTCAAGTGACCACGTCATACACGAGCACCACATATTGCGTTTTAACCGTTTTCGTTTTGCTCTACAGCGCCGCAGCGAGATAAGTGGTGTTCAGCTTCAAATCGGCTGCTGGCATCTCCCCCAAGGTACACACAGTCTACACCGGACCCCTACCCACCTCCCAATGCCTGCTGTTTCCATTTCACACAGAATCTATAGTTGAAAAACTTTTCATATTTTACCAGTTAAGGCCCACTGAGCTATATAGCTCTTTTTCAGAAGAGACCTAGCCACAAAGGACAGCTCAATGAAGTGGCTTATCACGTTGAAATGTGGACTGAGATAAAACCGGAGGACCCGGAGAAAAATCGCCTCCTACAGAGAGCACTGCCCGCTATGTTCACACACGCAAAAGGTCACAGACTTCTCAGAATATTCTCACCACGGGCGATGGGGAAATGAGCCACACTGGTACACCTTCACACAAATTATTTATGGCCGCCGTAAACATGAATAATAATAATGATCTATTGCACAAGGGGACTTGTGATAAGAGGTACAACATAGGAAGACGAGTCTACTCAGTGAGCATCAACACACAACTCGGGGCACCTTGGCACACCACGTGGGCTGTGTTTGTTTCATGCAGCTCGACAGACTTGGGTGGCAGGGCTATGGTAGGGCACCCAGGCCACGAAGCAATTTGGAGCACCATACAAACAATTTGGCATTGACACCCGGCAGTGATTTTGGTCTCAAAAACAGTTGGTATGGGTTGAATACTAAAGGGGGATTTTTATATACAACACGATGTGCCGTAGTTAACACACTGTGCGATGAGCCACGAGGCGTCAATGTAATTCCCAGTCATCGATGAAACCGGTGGCAAGATATTCCTATACCAGTCCTTGGCATCCCCCTTTACAAACCAGTACTGAGCAAAGTCATTTGTAAAGACATGATCGGAGTATCAATTATAAGCAGCCTTACTCAGCAGCCTCCAAATTTGAATTTAAATGCAGTTGATGGCTTCGGGAAATATTTTATCTTTCAACTTTTGGAGTTGGTGTCCGCGTCTTCCGTGGCATATCCGCGTAAGATTGCCTGTGGCTCACTTTTGCAAACCGCAGAATGTCACATTAAATGATCTCACTGTTCACTTGTTGTGGCAATGGAAGGCTGGCACTACTGTCTTGCTGTTCGGTCAAAGCCACCAATGAAGGAAGTCTTAATCAGTTATTTCACAGGGAGTCTGTCCCGCTGTGCTGAGGTCGCTGCTGTGTTGAGTGGCCAGATCATTGTCATCAGAGCATTTTGGAGATTGTGTCCGTCATGTCGCTTACGCGTGTATCGTGACCAAAGCGGGAATTTGCAGTAGACCATTATTTGAACGAGTACCGACCTTCTGTGTCCCAAAGAGGAGAATGCAGAGATAGCGTTTGCTCCACATATTTGGAGTGAAGACGCGCATTTGTCTGCAAATCTTACATTGTTGGGGAGAGTTTGTACATGAGCCCGTGTGCGCACATAGTGTGCTATGTAAAAATTAGTTCTACGGAGGCTGTGGCGATCTTTAAGTGGCGTTGGAACCTGCCTCCATGTGCACAACGAGGACTGCTGCTCGTTGGTCCCAACAGCTTCTGCCGTTCCAAAAGCCCCACTTGTTCCTTTGGCATGGTGATCTCAATTTTAGGCACAATCCTTTGGAGGATTAGACACTTTGTATCAGGCACAAAGTACGGAGATTGGGCAGTACATGTTTTGGCTGTGCGGTCTGGTTTGAGAGGGCAATGACGTTTTCCCTTCCACCATGTTGCTGGAATGTTGCCGCTTGGCAGGGCAGTGGAGTGGAATGCCTGGCAGCCAGGTTCCTCCCTTCTGTCCAAGGTTCTTTTAAAAAAAAAATCCAGGCGACTTTAGCCCAGCTTGAGCTCAAGCATCGTCTCTTTCTGTCCTGGTGAAGGTGGCCCAAAAAATATAATCGAGGTGACTGGTCTGCTGCTGCTGCTGTTGCTGCTACATTAGAAGTGAGCTGGGACTTAATCTCGCAGCGAACGTCCTTGTCGCCCTGCGCTTTTGAGGTTCCAAATAATCGGGCGGCAAAGACGTCAAGGACGTGAATCGGGCCGGCACCGCCAAGCTGCGGTGCAGTGAGCGCGCGTTACCGCCGGAGAGAAATCAAGTTCGGCTGCCCCCATGACGACGTGGCATGGGGAGGCCTTCATCCAGCAGTGGATTTACATTGGGCAGTAAAAATACGTCTTATTAGTTCGCACGTAACAATACGTGTAAGGTGTGAGAGAGAAATGGTTCACTGCAACACAGGTAATGGACTTGCACGGGACATTTAAAATGGCAATGGAAATGCTTTTCACAGGGTCCCCATCTCAACGTGAAAGCCGCCCGTGAAGTTAAACCCTTCCCTCATCCTTTCGTAATCCTTTTGTCAAACAAATATCCTGTTTAATGATATAAAAAAAATATTTATAAAATGTTCAACAATTACTACTCTTTGGTTCTTTCGGTAAAAGTCACGTAGTTATATAAAAAATAAGTTAATTTATAAATAAGCAGTCGAAACGTCGTGATAATTTTATTGTTTTATTATTTTTATTATTTTATTATTTCCCTTCTACTTGACTTTACCGAAAGAACCAAGAATATGAACCAGGCTACAGTCTACAATAGTTTTTTTATTTTAATTTATTTTTTTAATTTTATTGACTTAAATTATAATTTTTTACATGACTTTACCGAAAAAAACCAAAGAATATGAATTCCTGCAGTCACGAAAGTTTTAAGTCAATTGAACATGCTTTTTTCCCACATAACAATAATAACGTCCAAAAAGAGAGCTTTGCATTAACAGCAATGTAATCGGTGAAGCTGTGACCACCTTGCATGGAACGCATGCAGCTCAATTAGCACGCAAACAGTATGCCTAGCTGAAATCTTATAGCTTTTCAGTGTAACAACAACAACAACAAAAGTTAATTTGTTTAATTTCTGGCAGCCTTTTCAGCCATGCTCCAAATTTTAGATTATTCGAGTTCAGCTTAGAGAGGTTTACATGCCAAAAAAAAGTTTTACGCCCCAAAAAATATAGTTTTTATACTCTACATTTGTTTTAAAGGAAGCAACTTGTGTGCTGTAGACAAGTAATTGTTTTCTGGAAGCGAGTTTGGGAAACCGAAAAGTACTGTGTACAAAGACAAACTCAGTGTTCAGCATTTGACAGATCTTGTGTTTATGTTCTTGCTATGCAAGGGCCTCAAGAGTTGGCTCGGCAAGGCATAAAGAATATGCTGCAGCTTTTGAAATAAGCAGCATTGCCCGCGGTGACCATAACACGGTTATAGTTCCATCCCCCCATTTAATATGAAATTACCTGCTGATCTGTCCGAGCAGTCCTGGGGAAAGAGTCGGTGTGGTCCCTTGCTGGCAATTCATCACGCGCACATTGGAGCCCAGCGAGCGCGAGAGTGCTTTGCGTGCCGTGCAAGTTTGAAGCGCTCCGACAAGCCGTCGATGTTTCAGCTCTGTGGCACAAACATAAAGTCCCCCTGACCGATGGCAGAATGTTTTTTTTTTGCGCTGCATTATTTAACTTGCCGAGTGGCAGAGGGAGGGAGGGGGGGGGTATCCGAATGGTCAGCGACAATTGACGTAAACGACGACCTAAATTAGTGCGCTTTGATGGCAAACATTTATTTCGATGGCGATTGATATCATTAAGAGGGACGTGCATTTTTGATGAAGGAGGCAATCGGTGCGAGCTGGTTTGAACGCATCCTCGGTGTGAAAATGTGAAGCGTACTATCGAGTACACTAGGCAGTTATGACCTCTTGTGACCCGTGTGCAGTTTGAAGTACGGCACCAAATCATCCAAGAGTTGATATTAGAAGAGTGCGCATCTGACGTCGACGCCATGTTCAATGCAGCGGTTTCACGCTGCATTTTGCGGCTATTACTGAATTTGTGCTGAGCTGACAAAAAGCTGCCACCATAATTGTCACCACTGCACACTCTTCAACACTGAGCTTTGCTGTACATCTATGAACAATTGATGCAGCTTCTACTGTGACCGCTGGCGCCGTATAGCGGAGAACATAAAGGACGTATCATCGTGAAATGCAATCAACTCGTAAGATGCAATTAAATGAACGGATTCGCGAATAAATAGGAGATAAGTTCGCTTATAGGGCATCGGGATGGTGTGATCGCGCAGTGTTCCACACACTGCGCCACGAACTACTTGAGCCTGAGTTTCCTTCCTAGCCGTGGCTAACGTGAGTGGTGAGCGATACCTGAAGCAAGTCCTTCTTTCCATCTTTCACCAACACACACCAATCGCACGTCGATGCGTGCACGTTGGACTTCCTTCGCACCGTACGCAGCCAACCGTGCTCATCGGAGGTGCGGGGGAAGGAAAGGAACTACAGTCAAATACCCATACAACTGATATGGGGGGCGGGGGGGGGGGCTCTTAAATTGCTGTTATAATTGTTGAACAATTTTGATTTGAAGCTTTCGTACACTACAGGAATCCATACTCTTTGGTTCTTTCGGTAAAGTCACGTAGTTAGAAAAAAAA
>NW_024705139.1:0-68993 GCF_018977255.1 Callorhinchus milii
CCGCCTACGCAGTACGGTGTCCCCCGGAGGGAATGTGTGTTCGCTTACGGCAGAGCTACCCTGGGGCCGATAGTAAAGTCATCAAGCAAACGGAGACTGCTACAATTGGTCGAGAAGACAGGAGGCATTTTTCTGATACCCCGTTCACATGAGCGAGCCCCCTGAATCCATGAAAATTAACAGGAGGAACTGGCATTGTGAAGTACGACGGGAGACACGTTAACAAAGTTGATTCACAACTATGAAATAACCTTACGTCCAGGTGGTGATTTATGACACGAAAACCCTGTGTTATACGGTTTACGCAATGTCTTGGAGGTAATAGAGGATATTTGACAAGAAAGATCGGTGACTTAGCAATTTAAGGCGGTGTCTAAGAACGGTACCTTTACTTCAGGGGGATACTTGAACGGAGTGCCCTTGATCTCAGTAATCGCCTACTCTCGAGCAAACTGGCAACTCACTTTGTCAAATTGCACTGGTTTGTTTCAACTTTGGAAAGGCTTTGCTCACGTCAAATAGTTAGTTGCACCTTTCGTAGGACCTCCGCGGATCCCAATTCCCTCACATTTCGTCGCCTGCAGGGGGAGTCCCGTAGGTGGTGTTAGCACGGAGTTCGTAAAGTTGAGTCTCAGACGGTTTAGTGGCCAAAGAGCAGGTAACGAGAGTTGTGCTATCTTCTTAGCAGAACGCCATAGTATAGTTTGTGGAATCCGGAATCTGAACCCTATGTTACATTTCACCGGCTTGCAAAAGCGGTGATCTTGTATCCTGTTAATTGGAGGAAACTCGCGACTGGCTTCGGATAAACGCCGGGAGGCCCTGGGTGAGTTGTGTGTATCACACGTTTTTCTTACAGTTCATCCCCTTATAAACACTTATGGCGACGATACAGATAAATGAGATGGAGAAATCACTAAGGGAATGTGGTGGCCATCGTGCGGCGACCAGGCGAGCATCCCAGGCAGCGAAGCGAGGACTGACAGGGTCGTCATTGCTATATCGTGTTCCTCCCCCCCAAGAAGGTGCAGCTTTAAGGCCTCGTCTTAGTTACAAACGATGGTTAGTACGGTAGCCACCTAAAGTCTGCTTTTCATTAATGCGTCGGGGTTATGTACTCTTTGCCTCTCCATCAACGGCTCTTCAGTATACCTCCGTCCGTAACTAGTAGTCTACAGGTACATCGATCCCGGCTCCATCCGATTCGGCAACGGTAAATCGTGATACTGTCCACGGTCTTTTAAAACGACTAGCGGTGTGTGCTACCTACTTGAAGGAATACATTGAATGAACTATTGCAAATGTGGGCAAGTTATGAACCAACGGGGAAAGCACTGCTCCCCGTTTCGGAGGCGCGACCCCCGGAGCGCCACTGGTCCTCGATACGGTGACATAGTTGCGAGAGATGACATATACAATATAACCTGACCAATGTGGGTTAGTATCAAACTAACCTCTGGATTTGGTACCCAATATAGCCAGCCGACTGTAGCGCAGCAGATTGGCCGTTACGGATTCGCATAAGCTTAACGGATATTTGAGCGAGATTGGATAAGCTGGGCCCTTTCCCCTAGGTTCTAATCGTACACGAGCCACACGAATGAGACAAGAGGGTGATGTTTTTTCAGGTCACGCCGAGCTCCAAAGCCAGGAACGGGCGTAATGCGCCCGACGGACCCAGTTGCGTTATACATGGAGGCATGGCGTAGAGCCGTCAGTTCGTCCATACTCATGTTCACATGAGTTATCTTTGCAAGCATGTAATCGCTTTGCTAGGGTTTCTATCTTTCGAAGTCGAGCTCTGGCGTCAAAGAGAGCACATCGCTTTAGGTCACTTACCCCTGATTAACTCTGACAGTTCTGGTTGTGTGGCGTTTTCTGACGGCCAACCAAAAACCTGAGGTTAGATCTCAAGTAAAGAGCACGTAGGGAATGCTGACATCGTTGGTACGGCTTCAACCCCGTCCATCCGAAGATCAGTATAAGTTGCCGTTTTCAGCCAACGACTTGAATAGCGACAAGCTGCAAATGAACAAGGAATATATTGTCAAACCCGTCCATGCGTGCGATTTGACATTGATCCGGCCGTCAGGTAACTGAAACACAAGTGAATCTACGAATTGGTGGTCTCTGAGGGACCAATATGTCACAGGCGTGACGAGGCCATCTCGCTGATGCTGACAAATCTCCTTTGGAACCAACAAGTTCGGTCGGACTTATCAGGTTGGTCCCGCAGAAGACACTTCACGGGTTTTTGGGCCCTAAGTGTGGGCCCTAATGAGGTGTACGACTCCCTATCACATACACTTACGATCCGCTATGTAAATGTTTCAGCTAGAACGTGATTGAACCATAACTTTTAGCTTGGTGAACACACAAAATCTCGTGGCCCCAAAAGATTTCACTGGTAACATGCATTTCTCTATCGTGGGCGATTTCAGCGAAGGGAGGTTACTCTGTCGTCGATTGCCTTTGTTCCATGTAGGCTTACTAGCGTCTCAGACGAGACACCCAACACGGCTGCAGAAACAAAGACTGAGAAGGACAATTTACCATGCAAAGACGTCCCTTACTTCGGTGAGCGCCGCCTTACTTAACGTGAAAATTCCGTTGAGTGGGGTTACAAGGAGGGCCTAAGCTATTTTTAGGAGACCTCGGGTAGTATATCCCCCCTTGGGGGCGGCGCGGGCCGGCGGCGAAAACTTAACCGGATTCGCGGGAGCCCTTACGAGAGGCAATTAATTTTGTATAAGCCTTGTTTACAGAACGCGGCCCTCACGACCTACGTGAGGAGGTCGCTCGGGTCAGACCGACACCCATGTGTATCAGTATATCTGTCAGTGTACTCTAAATAACCTAGCCGCGGAGCATGGCATAGGCTTCGCACGTCATCCACGATTAGGGGATACCGAGGTCATATACGGATCCCACCCGGCGCTTGAATTAGGATGTTTGAGAAACAATCATGAGACGACGTATAGCTTAGGATTTTGACGTAACCGAACAATATTTGTATAGGCTTGTTGGCGACCGGTCCTCCTTTAATTCCTAAACAGGTTTAAGCTAAAGAAATCTTATAAGCAAGTTTCACTAATTCTCCTTGGCCGATACCTTTTATTGGTGGAACACTGAATGGAACAACCGCCAAGTACGTTTGATAAGTCCCAGCCTGTAGTATCTATGATTTGTTTTCAGGAACTTAGGGTTTTAGAGCTCGGCGGCGCAGGCCTAATGATCCTGTGTCACCCTGTGTACAAACGGTGTGCGAACCTCAGACGTTAAACAATTGCAATACTGCCAGGTGCTTTCCCTTAACTGACTCGGGAGGAAACATTACTCTGGAAACCTGCGAGGCGGAATGGATGGCGCCGGAAGCTAGGCATTCAGTTTGTCCTTGAACATCATTCAGAACTTGAAATATCCTAATTTTGTCTGATCCAAGATCCTGGGTACGGGTCCCCGGCACTAAGGCTAGCTGTACGGTCTAGGATCTGTCCCTACCAGAATACCATAGGTCGATCTCCAAAGCTGTTCCCGGCTTACGAGGAGGATGAGGGTAGACATTCTAGTCAGCAGTATTGATGTCTTCCGACTCTAATAAAACTACGGCGCCTGGTGTTGGAGCTTTAACGGTTATCAGGTAAAAAGCCATCTGTATTGGGAAGGTAGTTTATAGGCGGATCGTAACGTCGTACTGCCTAGTAGACAGGCATAGTAAATGTTCTGGGTCTAGTAGTATTCTGAGTATGATCTAAGTCGTGTACATTAGAAAAGAGCAATCGACCAAAGAATCTTGAGTGCCTATATGTAATCAACAGGTTGGGTGTTGAACTGTTCTTTCATAAGTCCCAGCATGGATGGAAACCACCATTATGAAGTCGACTCTTCAAGCGTGTCCCCGCTAGGTCATAGTACACCCCGCGGCGTAAGAAGTGGTCACTCCCTGTATAGTTGGCATGGCGTAAACTGCACATTCGTTCTATCTCTTGGCATGAACACGTGGTCCGCAGACGCGTTGGGTTTGTAAGAACGCTCAATTGACGCACATCCTTGGACGCACGGATTAAAATCATCAGCCGTCCCATTGCGATTTCTAAGTGGCCTTTTTGCGATGTCGAACCCTAGTGCCTTATGTGCCCGTGAAACAACTTAATACTCTAGAGCCGTGAGACTATAGGGTGTCCTGTATGTGTACTCCAGCAATACTACGTAATCAGATCATCAGCTCAGGAGTCAAATGAACAAAATGGGTACCATCTGATGGAGTGGGCCTAATATGGCTCGAATAAACCCTCGAGATCCTCGAAGACGCCTGGGACCATTATTGCCGTCGTAATTCATTTAACACGCAAATCTACCCAACTCTTTATCCACCTGAGGCTTGGTGCACACCGGTATGCTCTTGCTATAACATGTATCGGTGAAAGTTCAAGGTGTCTGAGGGCGTCAGTGTGCATGGCTAGTGCTCATCACACCCGTATCTATGATATAGCGAACAGCTAGTAGTCTAGTCCTAGATTGCGATTCACTGCTGGTTAGTTTACTTCCTTGCTGTGTCCACCGAATTCCTTGGCACAGTGAGATGCCATGTACCCAGGAGTCGCCTATGCTGGCCCACTAGTTAAGACACCCGTATTTACTACTGACTGTGTTACCCACGGAAACATAAGTCTGTCACGCCGATGTGTAAGCTTCGCGCCGATTGGAGAGAGGTGTGGGTCTACTTATCAAGTAATTCACTCCGAATGGTACGATTATGGCACTATGTGGGGGAGAAAAGGTCACGGGTTACCGAGAAGAACTACTGCCCTTCAGCTAGGCTGTTATTATTTCCAACTGCGTAATCGGAATGCTTAGTCGTCGACAATGCCGAGTCCGGTTCCCTGAAAAATAAAAGTGTTATTGCGGGTTTACTCTCAGTAATAGTGTAGTCTTTCGGCGGAACAGACAATCTCCATGTTTTTCATACATAAGGCCTGCTTGAGGTGGACCCCAGCCATTGCCGCGTGCCGAAGAAGAAGATGCAACAGTTATCCTAAGCACGGTTTGAAGAGAATGGGTATAGATGTCGCGGGCCGGTGGTTCCTCGCGCCCTAGTTTTACCTAACGAAAAGTCCTAATAAAACCCCGTCCTACACGTAAGTTCGAGGAAGTACACGCGGCAGGTTGATTAAAACCCACTGGTTGAGACACGTGGCCTATTATTACACGAGCACGTTTGAACATGTAGACGTTGTGGTCTCCGCGAGTTTGAGCTCGCTGACCGTACAAACATCGTAAACGAGGCGTCGACGCGAGTCACGTCAGATAGGTGCATGTAACAAAAGGTGGCCGGGGGGCCCTCGATAGCCCATCCTACGAAAGGTCACACGCCTTAGATGAGCACCCACTCTCGCTAAGTCGATAAAAGCGGGGCAGGCTCTAGGCTACGCGCGCCACCGTGCATTATTCCCCGGGGCTCCCATACCATAACACTAGTAAGGGCCACGCCTTTATCATGGTTGCCAGTTTTACTGGTTGAGCCTCGGTCATACGTAATGGCCATAAGACCTTCACGAGGCCAACCGGGAAATGTTAGCGTACGGCGCGCGTTCGAGATTAAGGCTAAGTCCACTTTCAGAGGTCGGTAATTCTATATTTGAACCTAGGGTGGATTACAATTCAACCGACCGTAAGGATGAGCCTGCTTCGCCTATAAGGCTGCACAGTCAAACTCCGCCTGGAAAGTAGGGAAGATCGCTTGAAAACTCGTCGGACTGGCCACGCGGCAAACAGCACCGAGTTCGCACGAGCGGCCTTTGTCTATTAAAAGACTGGCTAATGGACACGATATGTCCGGGTCCGAACGCCAGCACGTGACGCTGATGGATATTACTTCGGATAACCGAAGCTTTGGGAATTGCACTCAGTGGAGAGGGGGGAAAGACGACTCCAATCATTCCGGCCGGAACTAAAAAGACTATTTATGTTTAGAAACAAACAGTATTGCAGGGTAGGAGTCCGATAAACATCACCACATGGCCGTATATCCCGTCTTGGCTTGACTCCTGGTCTGTGACTAGCGGCAGCTGCTTGCATGTCGCAAACAAACGTGAGGAGCTCATGTGACTCTTTGGCGCGATAAATGACTTAAGGGATCACGCCTGCCCAAAACGTTTCCCGATAGAACTTAATCTTGGTATGCTGCACTCGTTTGATTTGGGCGTCCCAAATAGTTTGACCAACGAGACTGGTGGTCGATCCTAAATAACGGATGCGTCGTTCAGATAAGATCGTGTAACGTAGGGAGGGCGAAGTCAGCCTCATATCCGATAGTCTATCAACGTTCTATTAGCACGGCAGCGCGTGTCAGTAACGGTAGGACCCGGGCGCAACTTGTCTCGCCGGGTTTAAGACACTTGCCTGGAGGCGCAGGGACGTAAGCGGCATGAGGTTACGAGTTTCCCCCAGCCAGTCCCATATTCCAGAGACGACTGCTCGTTTCGACAAATACTAACGACGTGCGGAGCCCGCGTTGACGTATAGCCGCTAGATACGTACGACCTAGGACGAAAGGTCCGGGTTGGCGTTACTCCTCGTCGTCATAGACGAAGTACACAAGGTGACGGAACAAGGGGCATCAGATTGGCATGGCACTATGAGGGGGGATGACGGTGCATCAAACTTTCTAGTGGTCACTACCCTTTTAGAAAGAACTTGCGACATCGTCTATCGTTCCCGGGAAATTTCTCCTACAAGTGTGAGATTGATACACTGAGGATCCCTTGACCTATACCGACCCAGAAGCAAGGTAACTCTAAAGGCCAAAGACCAATACTACAGGCGGCTTGAATCAGCCGACTAGGGTGCATCTGTTTCGCGGCGGATTGCTTAGTTCATCAAGTCACGTATCTCGGCAAGGACCTGCTTAAGGCCCAGTGATCAAGAGTTTCTAGTGGCTTTTTAATCGTAGTTTTTCTAGATAGGCGGGTGTCTAGAACAGAGGTATAGTAGTCAATCAACAACGACCCTAAATCGGCTTGGTACACTTCGGAACACCCGGCGGGAGGTAAGGAATTTAAGGGGCTTCATTGAGAGTACTCGCGCGCTTCCAACGGCAAGATGAACCCTTAGGTTGTGTGGCGCTAAACATTGCCCGTCAGAAGTCATGGGAGCGTCCATAAACCATAGGACAAAGGAAACCGCACAGAAGAGCAATTAGCGAGTTATCCACTGAATATCGCCCGCGCAAAATACAGCCGCGTCTGAATGCTACATAAGTTTGCGAAGACATATAGAGTGCCATACTATGAATAGTCACTATCTCGAGTGAGACGGAGAAGATGCCCCAAACTCAAAGGATGACATGAGTACGACTGTGTGCGATTAGTATGTTAGGGTACCTCTCTTCAGTTAACACCCTAAGACGGCAGTATCTCACAAAAAATAAATACTCTCAGCACAGAAAGTTGAAATAGGAGGGCGTTCTTGTAATTTTTGAAGTAGGAACGAATTACAATTGTGCGTTAAAATGACTAAATGGCAACCTGCGGAATAGTGGAAAGTGAGGTGCTAGCATAGTAATCCCGTTTACAGCGTCTAGCATTGACTAGGTAGTCAATTCCGTGGCCAACACGCGAGTAACGCCGATGGCGGAGGACCAAATAATACATCCGACCAGGCGCCCCTTCAAGTAACTCAAACGGCCGTGGTATCCCGAGAGACTCCAAGCCCATGATTTTTCTCTACCACCGGGGAGCATGAGAACCGTAGTCTCGAGAGCCTAAGACGTGTGCACTTTGCTGGGGAGGTGAACAAATCAGAAATATGCGTCATTTTTGACTGGTACATAGCGAACTCCTACTTATGATCGACATATATTCCTGTGGACGCGACTCGCACGCTAAAATCAGGTACGACCGTGGCTGTGACGGGCCCCCTCCGTCTATAGTAGCTCCCGGACCTCGTCAAGTGCAAGCCGTCCATTAATACGTTTAGAGGCAACGTTGAGTCCGTCTAAAGGAGACTCCAGAGTAAGATGGCACCACGAGATCTTGTTTTTTGACTACTGTAGGGAGCATAACATATTATATGTAAGTTATAATCCATCAAATTAGGCGAAATGTCCTCGATTGGACTACGTACAAATGTTCTATAAGTTGTAGGAGGCCTGGCGGTTTAGCATTGCCTGCCGTCCTCCTCAATGTGATATATACCCTAAATAACCTTTAACGGGGGCAGAAGCATAGTGCGTAACTAAATATAGACGTGGCTTAGAGCGCAACAATTGAGGAAGGGGATGTGAAAAGGACCGTGGAGCAAGAGCAAGATTCAGAGGGAGGATCACTCATAAAAATTCATAGGCTAACTTAATGTTATACGGCAACCCGCCAGTACCCGATGTGTCTCTTCCTATGCGTGAGGAAATCTAGGACCCCATACGGTGTCAGGGTTACCTCTAGGGAGAGCAAGTTTTCGCTAGTTGTTAGCATTTGCCAGAGAGTCGTATCGCGCAAGGGGGTACGCTAGTAATGGCGTTATATTGGGCTGCCGCCTGTAAGACCTTACTTCTGCGATTCCCTCGGGGCTCCGCTTGTCCACTTTAGTTTCTAATAGGTGCGGTCCGCATTAAGGCACCTGATAAAACTACTAAGAACGGAATCATGTAGTAACATTGAGTCGTCCCACGTGTTAAAGGCCTTTCGTATACCACGGAAGGCCGACTTTGCTACGAATATGGTTGGATTCTTTGAAAGGTGTTTTTGAAGATGACCCTGTCTGCCGAATCACACGATTCCAGCATTCATTCGACAAAACGCATGCATAGAGAGCATTCGGACGCCCGAGAAGTGAGCACGAAACTGTGTTTATGTAGTTGTTTAGTCCCACTAGACTATTTACCAACGGTAAATGGTGGAGACGAGTATTTGCTGAACTCCGCGTAGGCGGTGTAAATGCAATGAAACATTTCGGAGCGGGAATGTGTCCAAGATTTCGCGGGTCTTCATCGCGATAAGCCGAAGTAAGAATAACAGCAATGCCAGGCGCTCCCGGTTTACGGCCTCTCGCATTGAATCAAAAGATGTCGCCCTTCTAAGCACTTCACGTGTAACCTTATAAACCCCTACCTATTGAGGCGCCCCTCTTTCGCATTGGCCAGAGGGGTACGGCCTGAACGTTTGTTAAGCAGAGGCATTTAGGAGATCGAATGCAGGCGACTACTTAACAAGCTGTTCTTATATACTTGTACCAGCCCGCGATCCTGTATTACACATCCTACCTAAGTTTCTCTTGCAATCCCACCGGCCAAACAATGGACATAGAGTTAAGGGGAGTGGTAGTAGCGGTCGACGTGCAAACTGTTCCCACCCTCAGGCAATTGGCTCACAACCACGAAGCGGGGCTCGCGGTTATTAGAAGGGTATGGTGTGGTATGCGCTCCCAGGCTTGATACGTTTGGAGTCGGCTGCACGCATGCCCAAGACCGCGATCCTTAGGATAACTGTTATTCAAGTGCCAATCGTTGACGGTGCTTTGTCCCTCTAAAGGATGGAGTCGTTTACAAACTGGCTACCACCAACAGTCTCAAATGGGACCAACGTTTAATCTCGTAATGAACTTGAGGAATATGTCTAATAGTCAACAATTGTCAGAAGTCCGCCTACAAGCGTCATAGAAAGGATTAAACTAAAGTGCGCTAACGCGGTTGCCGAGAGTGCGGCGAACTTCTAGGCCGCAGGATCCTGGAATAAATGACCCGGGCTCGCCGCAAATCATTTTCCCAAAGCAGAACAACATCGTACAACATTGCGCAACAAAAAATAGAATAGGCGAAGGCCACAGATGCTATTTACGTTAGTTAAGTAATGTCTATATCCACAGCTACTGAGAAGCTGATATCCGGGTTTCGGAGGCGCGGATGTGATAATCCTACAGCAAGCGGCCAACAAACGAGGAAAAGTTGATTCTTGAAGCCACCTACATACAACCGTAAGTTACAACTGCTTGGTACATTGAATGCTCTGCGTATTCTAGATTTGCCGAGGTAGTGCCGCAATGGGTCATCAGGTACAATTGCACGGACCAACGCTCGGGGGGTCTCCAATCGGTCATGTTTCTACCAACAAATAGACTGAATATTAGTAAGCAGTGATGTATCCGTTCCACCCATTGCATCAAACCTCCAACGATTATCTCGCGATCGTCCGAGAATGAACTAAGTAAAGCGATTGATTGGTTTTTATGGCACTCAGGTCACGGATGCGATTGGAACAAATAGAATATCCAAGCTACTTCAGTCGCAGGACACTCTACAACAATGACACGTGGCTCTGCACAGGAACCTAGATGCGAAAGTTCGTGAAAGTACAGTAACATTCAGACTATTGTAATAGGGCCAGATTAGCAGACACCATTTATATTACACCCCGAGTGCCATGAGATGGGTAGCAATTCTAATACGAGCTATTGTAACAGAACGTATCGTCTGCTTTGTTCGTCAGTGCTAGCGTGCAGTGCGTAGAAGTAGTAAACATGCAGCGCCGCATATAAATCACGTGGCCTGAGCTCCTTATCGTGCTTGACTCACGGATTCGATCGGGACAGCATTGCGGTAATACCCATACTCTGTTCACTGTCCTTTGGAGAGTTCCGAGATAGGTTGAAATAGAATCTAGTAAAACAACAAAGGCCTAAATCTGTAATGAACAGCAGCAAGAATGAAACGGATTTTTAATGCGAAGCAACCGCCAGCTCATGAAGGGTTAGATGATGCTGACGCGCTCTTTACACTGCGCTCTGGTCCGATTTCAAGTCAGTATCCATCCTTAGATAAAGAGGCATTGAAGTAGAACCGCAGATTCCAGCTCTTTCATAGTTCATCTTCTACTTGGTGTCTACCACTACGCAGAACACAGGTCGTCGATCAAGTAAAAGATCAAGAGGCGCACGCGGTGGCCTCTGGATTTCGTGTCTGGCAACGGTTTCTCATAACGCCCAAACCGAATATGTCACGTCCGCGTCTGGATCGTAGCATGACGAAACATAATGTCTCTCGTGTAGATAACCTCCTGTTACTTTTAGAACCTAGTCACGCAGTAGGAATCTACTGTCGGGCACATGATTCGACCCCGCGGTGGCACCCCAAGAAAACAAACGACGAGAATGGATGGGAGGAAAGCAGCATGATGACTCGTCAGTTGAGTCCGGATCGTCCCTCCAAGCATCGACGGACGAAACAATCCGGTATACTACCTACGGTGCGGGCAGCTCGGACCTGCCCTTAATCGAGGACGACGACCTGGTAGAGATATAGAAACGGTTTTACATGCTTTCCTGCTGGACGTACAGCTTTTATGGATCCCGATACGGACTTCGTATTATCATGTAAATATATATTTTGTTCATGCCCGCGTGACTAGAACGCACCTCCTAGTACGTCCGATGCCTATGACGCTGGGCACGTCAGGCTTTGTGGGTCGTAAACCTCCTAAGCACCGCGAATATAACCGTATTCACTGAGCTTCTGAGATTGCAAGCAATCGCAACCACTTATTCGTTCTGGCGGCCAAGAACTTCTTAGTTGCTCTTCGGGCTATAGGGGGTATAATTTTGTACTTGACCACACCGATACTCACGCGAACCAGAAACACTTACTCCGGTCCCCCACCGGACTATTAACCTCATATCCCTCCAATCTGCCGCATTTACTCGATATGAGAAGAAGCACGCTTTGACCATTACTATTTGATGAATCAGACAACTTATAAGTGAGGGCACGTCTGTGTCCAGTGGGACATGAAAGTTGTCTGTTAGCCGAAGATGTTGCTGAAGTTTAGCGGCAACGACGCTAAATCCCTGCTTAGGTGCGCAAACGGGCGATGGCACTCTGCTATGATTCTGGTAGGCTCATTATCTTTATGGTGTATTCCGTACGCGCTAGTCAACGTTATAGAGTCGGGCTACTCCCAATTAAAAATTAAAGAGCGCGTTCGAACCTAGGCTTTGCTACAGATCCGAGTGAAAACTCGTAGCCAAATGTCTAGTGGACGACGTAGTTAATTGGATCTTGCTTGGCTAAGGGCACCATAGCGAGAAGGACGGACCTTGAGCCACACTCACCTCACAAACGTCGCCGTAACTCCACACACTTAGTCAGTCGCACCGACGAATAAGACACAAGAGCTCCCGGGGGGTTAACTTCAATACATTGAACTTACGGTAAGAACATTAAACCGTGCCGCGTGCGAACTGGAGTGTATGTAATACCTGGGCGAAGTGTTCCACCGATTTGCAGCGTCGACACGACTACGAACATATTGACCTTCTACGCGGTCCACTAATGCGGAATGAATCATTGCCGGGAGGTTCTTCAGTAAAACTTTAAATATGCCAGAGGAGCTATTTGCAGAGATATAAGAAATCCGTTACTCTAGTTGCCCGGCGACTTCTGCGGAAGCGTGTGTGGAACCACTGGCTCAGCCGGGGTGATAACGAGAAGAACTTGGTCTGGACCGCATCTGGGAGACTTTACGAGTGGAGTCACCATATACTGTACGAAATATGGCTGCATGTTTGGCGCAAGGGCCTCGTAGAGAGCGCAATCCATCATACGCTTCCGGGCAGATGTTCTAAAATGAGATCAAAGGATAGCGGGGGTTGAGCGTGGAGGTACAACCCCCCTGGGGCATGCAATTAAGATCGGTATGACCTGAGGAACAACACTTCTTCACCGGTACCGATCATGAGAAACGGAAAACTTCCAGGTAAGATAGGGCAGGAGATGGCTTCTACACTGGCTGTTCGACGTTTCCACAGGGTGAGGGACGTACACACCTGTCCAAAAAATTCACCTCGATCTGATACGTTGTCCAAACAGCGTGTAGCGATCTCATACCTTAATTCCGGCATAGTCAAAGTTTTATGACGTCTCAGCATATGTTTAGCCGTGTACCGTTTACGCTGAATGATACAGTAGAGTGCATAGCAGTTTAAGTTCCACTGCACATTTTATCGTCTTGGGTTAACACCCGAGTAGACGAGGATAGATTTAAGTTGCTTATACTGGAGTCCTCTCTGTGTATGTGGTGATCACTAGCAACCCTCTTGTACAAAGTGAGCCTCAAGAGTAATTGTTAAACGGAAACAAGAACCTATGAACGCCAGTTCTTCCGGATGCCTCTATGCCTTTTTACACTATCCACTAAGTGCATCCGGTATTCAAGGTAGTCTCAGATATTACATTGAACCCCCCGCTCAATGTAGATTGATTTGTCGGCTTAGTGTGACGACAGTGCGTACAGGCGACCGAACTTGCAGTTACTTTAGACGGTGAGCCGGGAGGCGTCGAGTGTACTTGGTTCACTATGACTTCCCTTCGTTTCTAAGAGAAGAACAAGACAAACGAGCAGTTCCCGTCTGTTAACCTAATCATCCTAACTTGGTACATTTCCCATATAAATACTGTCGGAAGCATTGAAAGTCTGAGCAAGATGCAATAAGTGTGAGCGCTTCGTCAGATTCGGAGTTGCCCGGCGAGGCATTCCACTCTCAGAAATCATCCCTGGCAATCTAATGGGTACGACTGCCAAGGCTTACGACTGTGGGGTGAGAGATAGTAGTCCTCATCTGGGTGTATCATTAGTGGACAGGTTTACGTGATGCCATGAGCATCCTTAAGAAAGGGGCAGTCATAAAGTTCACTTCTTCCCGAGCTTCTCATCGAGGGGGAAGCGCAAGATCTTATCCTACAGGCACCTGGGGCGCACTTACCAACCTTATCTGATAGGGCAACACTAAAATGACCTGGCAAGTACAAATAAACGTATAGCCGCATAATACGGAGGGTTTGAGGGCGCCAGCTCCCCTAGGACATACGAACACCTTCGATGGTCATTTATCAACTTAGCGTCCATGCGGGGCTAGGGGAACCGCCACGGGGGCCTTACCTTGTACAACATAATGTATGTCCAAGTATCGCAGCTTAGACTCCCATACGGGTACGGTAACCGTTGAAATGAATCGGGATGGTAAGTCGTATTCCCTACCCTTTCCTAAAGGTAATCAGAAGCGTGGATAACCCAAGTGCTAGCCCATGAATAAGCATGGTACGCCTATACTACAAGCAGCCTCTGTACTGATAGAGACGTTAGTATAATTACGGCTAGAGGGGCAGAAGGCCCTGGCTAATGTCGCCTGGTACATTGGGTAAGATTAAGGTTGTGTATTTCGAACCTATGGAGCCACGGGCCAGATGCCCTAGCTCGGCTAAGCCTTGTCCCTGAGGTGTATTAGTAACTGAGAATTAACCCGTTCCCTCCACGGTCACGCTGCGTGATCACCACGATATGAAACGATAACCACCTAAGACACTGATCCAGGGTGACCATGACACCGTTTGGGTCTCTCACGACAGGTTAGGTTTATACACCTGATTGTACACTGATGTGTAGCTACGTCGAGCTCTGTTGCCTATAAAGGTGGTTCAGAAAAGTGCGGAAGATCCCTACAGTACGCTCAGGGTGTGCGGTTTACTACGGAGACATCCCGTTCGGACACGCGGAACTGCGGACCCCGGTAGTACTGTAGACTGCCATAAGCATACGGGGGGGAGGTATTTATCTCAATATAGGCGCGGCTGCTGAGCGGTTCCGGGGTACTAAGTGATGTTTACTAGACGAAGACGGGTGGTGCTCTCTCGACGTATATGGACTTTGTCAATTGACTGAAGTCACCGGGAAAAATTAAAAGCATTATCCCGTCGTTGGGCTCTCGTTTACATCGGATACAATGCCGCATTTTCGAAGTGCTTTCGTATACTAGGGTATTAACACCAGCACCGCCAACCTGTTTTTGTAAGTGCGTCTAAAGGGTACACAAGGGTGCCATCTGTATGCGAGATGGGCAGGATCATGTCGCCACATCCCAATGCGGCGGCTGCTTCCTGTAATGCGTAAAAACTTCAGCGAACCATAGAACAAGCAGGTGCAAGCGAAGCTCTACATTTTCAAAACCTCACCGCTTACGCGCACTCGATTTGTTACGTCGGGATATCAACTATGGAAGTTTAAAACAGGCTATGGGAAACCGACCCCTTCAGTTGATCCTCAATAAACATAAATTTCGGCGAATACCAATCCACTTCCAAAGCCGCCCGTTGACAGCCGTGTTCTCCACTGGTCCGCCTCTGACATTACACGGATCCAGTGATACGTCCGACAGGTTAAACTTGAAATCCCTATCCCAAGTCACACGTCCGATCTATTCATCGAATTAGATAATCCGCATTCATACGGCAGCGAGGAGCGTAGGATACTTCCAATTCTCACTTTCAAATATATGTTTGGGAGAATCACCTCCATCTAACGTTATTGTGATGTGGTTATGACGGGCCTCTGTCGAGCATATCTGGTACGCTTTTGCAAGCAACTGATTTACCTATTCGCGTCAGAACTTAACACACATGCGCAGTATGTGCCGCTGTGTGTTGGACAAGCATTATAAACCATTCTTCGTCGGTAGGTTGTGCATCTCGCTGAAGAGATCCGAATTTTTACCTATCACCAACAGAGCTAATCTTTTTCCTAAGTCGCCTAAACGCGCGAAAATCCGCAGGCGTAGTAAGATCCTTGTAAGTTAACATATGGAGTAGTCGTTGAAGCTACGTCTCATTGCTAGGTTCATAAACCGATCGAGAAAGGTCAAAGTGCGAACGAAGACCTCCGTGATCTAGCCCGTCTGCAAAGGTGAAGTCGCATGAGCGGAACAGCGATGTTTACTAGCCTCAGCCATAATGGCACATACACTCGTCTCTTCAAACTCTCTTCCCAAGACGCCGACACATCTACGCAAATATGTGGCTCTCTACGAGCTAGCAGCCTACGATTAGTCATGTAGAAGCCCAACCCGTGACTGATGCGATGATACCCTGCGCCAGGATTCTGCTGCGTCGTAGTAGCTAATACCCCTTAGCCACTCTCTGCGCAGCGTCTAGGACTTCCTTACCGTATCTATCGAAAAGAGGCTGGGGAGATCTTGCCGGTGATGGAAGATAATTTTGGGTGTCCTCGCACGCTGATGAATCCATGGGGCTTTGATTCCACTCTTATCAAGAAAGCATGAGTCTCCAAGGTGCTTTTACATTTCATAGACTGCTTCGTAGTCTTTAAGCATACCGCAATTTTGGATGATAGACATGACATTACATCCATCTCCGAATCAGATGAAGGTAGCATCGTGGGAAAGGTTTAGTCTCCAAGCCATGATTGACTAAAGAGCTTGGAAACGGAACACCCCGGCAAATTGTTGACTACGTTCGTCTAAGTTAGTATACTGGGACGTGAGCATTACCGATGGGATCTCTAAAGAGCAAAGTTCCTTCCCTCCTGCTGTAGTTGTTCCCTGTTCCTCATTTTTAGTGTCGATATTGTAGTTTTGGTTACCCTCACTAAAGCGCTGGGCGAGTGTAGGTTGTAGCGTTGTATGCAGCAGTTGCAAGGCCGTTTCCCACTGAAAGATGAGTTTGCGCCGCTGAGTAATGTTTGTAAGCTCGTCCATTCAGCTGTGAAGCTGACTGAAAGTGCAGTTTGTCGCGGGGGTGATTGCATTTACCTTCACTCTGCTATTTCCAGTAGCACAGAGACTAGGCTACTCCTCAGTCACCTCCTTAGAAGCACGTTCGAGACCGATACCATTATCCTTGCTGTATAGCGAAACAAATTCGCAGCTCTCTCTCCCACATCGCGTGGCTATCATGGAGGCTGCTGTAAATGAAACGGTGGCAGAATCCCGAACACCCTGCAACATGAAGTGCACTGCTTGCCAGCTGTATGTAGTGGACGATAAAGTAGGCATCGATCCCTAACCCTGTGATACGATAGTCTCGTATGGACCTAATCCATGAACGGGACTAGCGTATGTAAAACTCGGATACTTCGGCTGGGAGATTTAATGGATTCCCCAGGTACCATAGATTTCCGACAGGAGAGTAACGTTCCCGCCAGGTTGTAAACTTTAGCAGGCTGCTTGAAATATATAGGAGTTGGGCTGGGCGATAAATAGGCCTAATGCGTCACGGGTACGATGTGGCTTCAGCGATGAATTCTCGTGACGTAGGTTACCAACCCGCTCGTGAAAAACAGGACTGCCTCCTGGCGCTGGTTTTCAGGAGCTTGATATTCAGTGAGTTTGTAAGAAATCGTTTTTCCGCGCAAATAGTTCAAATTTTACCTTGTTGACGTTTAAAGCCACGCGACTCATGTACCAGCTCCCTTTCAGTTTCAAATAAGTCCCCGCGGTCAAGACAGAACATTGGGACTCCGTCTTGTAGTTAAACCTTAAATTGGAGAACTCGGTTGGGTAAGGCGCAGAATGGCCGAGCGAACAGTCCACTCTCGCTCCCAGTTTATCACTTGGTGTAGCGAAGAGTTCAAAGCACACGCAAGGGGGGACCACGATAGAGATCAAGTAAAGGCCGCACAGGATGTAGTTTTTACCTGTCTTATTCGAATAAAGCATCATGGAAGTAGCGTACCGGACATCTAGGACTATTTTTAAGATCGAATTCCATACTAGTTCTTCTGGCGGGACGTCTAAACTTAATTACACTGGTTGGAACTAGCACAATCAGACCTAATGGTCGGTGATAATGGGCAGTTTAAATAATAATGCGTTCAAAACGAAGGGGTCTGAGAGCGTTTTACATACGTATAACTTCCCAACGAAACCTTACAAGCGTAAAGAGCGGGACGTGGATTTCACCACGCAAGCGTGAACAGTACCGTTCCAGGTGAGCCGCAGCAGTAAACTTCGCCTTCTGGATTCTTTAACAGTCGATAGAGCCGGAACAAGGGGAGTCCGCCAAGACAAACCGATCCATTGATGCTATATGCGCTTCGGACATCGGAACCCAGTCCATTCATATCCCTTCGGCACGATCACCTCTGTCCAGAGCAGAGATTAATAGAATATTAGGTGTGGAGCGACTCCGCCCGCAGTAACGGAGTAGCGTTAATAGATCTCCTCGATTATCCGAGCGGAAAGATTGATTTGTAGTAGTATTCGCGGGTTCGGTGGGGCTTTCCGTTGCGGTAGATTCTTTTGATCTCCTCTACCTAGACGAGGGTTGAGAGGGCCAGATACTGGTGCGCACAAACTGCACTGGTAAAGAGGCTGAACCAAACCATTAGACGCCGACGGTAGGCCTGCGCCGTTCACTGGGACGGCAGGGATATGGCAGCGCATTTTCTGCAGCCTCTACCCTTCAGAACGCTAAGTCGATCTTGCAGCTATTTGTGTTTTTTCTATTGAAAGTCGCCACCAGCTCATACAGACAGTTCACTTCGGAGTATTCTCGGAATACTAACTGGAGCTAGACGAGTCGTTATTATGCCGGGTCTAGTCGCCTTGCAAGGAGACCTTCTGTCAATCGCCACGATAGTTGCGTGGACCCGGGGATTTCCTTCCAGTTGGACGGGGAGTCCCATCATGGACCGACTAGGCTTGTGCGGTGGCTCGCACAACCCCAAATAGCGTACTTTCATGAACCTGGGGTCAAGTGCTAGTTTTTGGTCGCACCATTGATGAAAAAGGTAGAGACGTAGGACAGCCAGTGGCAGACGATCGCGGATTCTGCAAATAGAAGCTTAGCCTTTACCAGTCTGGTAAGTCTTACAAAGCACATACTGTTCTCACCTGCATGGCCCGAAGGGGCCAGCGCCCCCTTCCGGCCGCCCAAATCCCGAGATCAGATGTGCAGATCCTCATGGACTTATCACCTTCTTGCTAATGGACGGATTGGTAGGGCAGCTGTTGTCAGCCGCAACCGAAAAATACCGAGGTCCAATGGTAGATACCCCGATGAAATGACCAAATGGGGGATACTGAACGCCTTCTTTGTCGGGTTAGGCGCACACTACACCGACCTTACCTGGGTCACGTCGCCGGAGCTTGGGATAGATAGAAAAAACGTAATGATGCGGGGACTACCTCCGGAGGACCAACACGTTTACGGCCGCTGCTTTTGAGTCGATGAGACGCACCTACCGCGCGACCGGAACCCACACAACTACCTAGTTAAGGCAGTGCCGCCGCACACGTCTAGCGGTCTAGTCTGCCCATAATCCGGGCATCGTTACGCGGGGGCAAGGACTAGCCGGCTACCGCTCAGCTAATGAGCAACTTAAAACCGCTTTCCTACCGTTGCTCATGCGGTAGGCCGAGTGGATTATATTCTAGACCCTGCCCTATCCTTTTCATTTACGCGCACACCGCTGGTAGCACCGGTTCCCATTTTTGATCATTTTAGTATACTTGGCATAATTGAGTCCTAATCGTTTTGGGAGCGCATGTGGGTGCGGAGATACTATGCTGTGCTAATCACCAACCCCCTCGTATCTATCGAACTCTGGCGGTGACTATACCAACTGACAAAAAGGAGACACAACGATATTGGTCGACCTCGCGGAACGGTTAAACCGGGTGACAACTAAGGTTGCCTTACGGGTACTTGAGATACCTGCGATATAAGAGGTTTCTTCCTTATCTTCCACAGAGGACTAAACTCAAATTCATGAATCACGGATATGGGATTCTAGCTTTGTGCGAATTTGTAGAGACGGAGAGCTAACGTCCTATTTAACGTGCTGACAAAGACGCGGGTGAGCATTATATGGATTCGGCTATCTGCTCACACGCGTCGACTGCCCCTAACTATGCAAGGCAGCCATATTCACGTTTCAGGGCGGCAAACATAGTGATCCAGCTGCTTACTACATAGGAAACAAGATGTGTAGTCGAAATGCAAAGTCACTTCACAGGCTATTATGACAGAAGATTGGACACGGCGAGAAGATTTCCCGCCGACAACGGTAGAGCATCGGCGACGGCGTCTCCAGAATCCCTGGTACAAGATATTCTATAGAGACATAAGGGTGGGCGGGAGGATGTTGGAAGTAGAATTTCTCACCTGGGAGCTGTGGACCCACGGGTCAAAGCTCAGAGTAAGGCACCGGGACCCTGATCGCGGTTGCGCTCCTGCATAAACAAATTGTGGGTCGCAAGTAATAACGCCCGACAGTAGCTCACGGCGGCGGTTCTATAAAGACGTCGCCGTATTTTCGCGTTCGGCTGGATAAGATATCGTTCCGAAGGGGGAACGCCAATGTATACAGATGGAGTTAGTTCTCTGCGCCGCAGTGCAAATTACCGCGTCTACAATCCTCGAGTGTCAGCCTTCACATGCGTGATAGTGTGAGACTATAAACTCTGCCCTCGGACACTCGCACGGAACTTAAGTCTCCGGCAGAAAGATGGTCCAGCGACAAATAATACATTAGGGCATGCTACTGTACACCTGCTTTTCAAAATAGCACGAGGACGACCGCGACTAAGCTCTGAATTTACAGTGGGCAAGTCGTCCTCACCAACGGGCCAATTGTTCGGAAATGGTCTAGCGACCATGATCGTAAGTAGGGGAAACCTGTGATGCAGACACGTCCTCAGATTCTCGTACGAGCATACGTTGAACCATGGGCCGCAAATGCTGACCAAACTTGTTATCGAGAAGGTCGTGACAGGACCAAGTGTACGCCATTCCAGACCTGCAGATGACTGAGTCGTTAGGGAGAGAGTTGGTGGACTAAACTGATGTCATGCGAGGTTTGCGTAGTTAACCGGGGACGATAATCGTTGCGACCCCGGATGTTGTGACACACCTCATAATCTCGTTGTTTCAGTAGGGATTTGAATATTCGATGCTATGCCCATACTTCGTATATATCCGGGGCAAAGTGACTACGTCTGACTAACGACGCCTCCGTAGGCCAACGAGTCAGCGTAAAAAAGATTTCCGCGTGAATGCTTAACTTAAGAGCACCGTCGTAGTGAAGCCTACTCGATAAGCTTGGGCCTCGTAGATACGGAGGAACGTTTTCCACTGCCAACTTGCGTGTGCTTAAGGACAAAGGCAATACGAAAGAGTAGTTGATGGCGGCTCAGTCAGGGGTTCTCCCATATACCCAGCCATCCCATTTATGTGTGACCAGTGATCGCAGTCATAGCCACACGGGGAGATGCTTAATATGTACAGGACTTTACTGTAGAGGTAGCCGTTATAAAGGGGCGAGATATGATTCAGTTTAGAGCTTATGAAGCTACATTCGCGTGGTCAATGCCAGGGCCTAGATATATGCCTGACCACATGCTAAACCCACGGTCCTGACGGCAACTAAATAAAGAGAGGCCATTCTAAGAAATCCACGTACCTATGCTTTTTTCCCCGTGCCCCCTCTCCATGTATGGGTATGACCGAGCCGCGGATTATTACTGTACATGTAGTGCTGTAAATGTCCAGAGACGTTACGGGAATACCGTCTTTCGATTCTGGCCATGCACGACCTAAAAAGACATAGCGAGCGGGTGAGACAGTGCGAGCACCCAAGGGCATGGGAGCTTAATTGTTCACGTGTATAATAGATGTGGTGGGCGCTACATAGTGTGAGTCGTCTTCATTGTGACACTCAGTGGTGTATCGAAGAACCCGGTATGCAGGCAACGAAAGCGGGATAATTTAGCGTGGCTTTCTAAGAACCTGCCGCAGTTCTCAAGATAATTTAGGTCCAATTAACACATAGCCGAGACGACAAACGTCTAACTAATCGCCGTGTGAGTATTTGTCTACAGACAGGTTATCCAACCGTCTGAACATATCACCTGTTAAAGCAAAGGATCTTTCTTCAGTTGAGATACGTCCTAGGTCGGCTATGATTGCGCCCGAATTCAGGAAAAACGGTGACTAAAGCGTCGAATTTCTTGTGAGTCACACTTAGCTAGCATCAGCCAGCTAGAGGTCAAAGATTCGAGATATCGGACGTTACCGCATGAGCCGCCTCACTAGCAAAAGTGTAGAGACTGATATAAACTCCTAAGCAGGCCAAACGTCGTACCCGGTGATGTTTAGTTCTACGTATGATATACGGCATAAGCGGCATCGACCTTGCCACAGGATGGGTTTAATCCTCTTACCGTGATTTGCAGACATATCTACCGCGTATTTTGAGTGATGTAAAACCGAAGGGAGTGTGGATAGTCCGTGAAGTCGGACGAACGGTAGGTACACTTAGTCTTTCTGGTTTACTGTCGATGAAATCTAAAAATGTAGCAGGTCACAGCGTGTTATGCCGGCACCGTGGAGACAACGATTCGGGTGCAACGCCCTTTCTCAAGAAACCTGCACTCGAATCATCCTACATGCAAGCGTTGTTGAATGGCCACGGTGATGAGAGAATGATGGTCAATCCGAAGAGCTAGTTATAAGCGACAGAAATGCCCTCTTTTGATTACTGCTACAGTGGTTGGACAGTCTTGGAAAGGCTGCCCACTATTTCTTTTAAGTAGGAGAATTGGCGTCTTACATAGTTTCCAGTGATAGTAACGAAATTATAAAGCCCTCTTAGGGGCATTGTCTACCCGAGTTAGCAAAGATCTTGAAAGCCTGGTAAAAGCTTTGGTGGACGGTATTGTCCTTGGTGAGGTCTCCGATTTTGTATTAACGCCTGGTCTCATCTGGCTCTTACAGTGATCTTAGAAGGAAAGCACACCTAGCTGCCGAGAACCCACCTCTCTCACGGGCGTTACTCTAGGAAGACTGTCCGAAGGAACAGAGAGATCATGAGCTATCGTTCACCTAAGGGATATCGACGACCATCGTAACATTTTCCCGGGCGGCTAGTGGAGGTGATCAGCTCGCCCCTGGGATTATTGGTTGTTCCACGACGATCGCAACGGGCATTCACGTCGATTACTTACGTCGATGGACAAATCACTCTGACCCGCAGAATGGGCGCGCCGTTATAATGTAAATGTTCAATATTGGTGTATAAAGGACCTATATTCCCTACGCTCCTCATACAGAGGTGCAGTTTATGGCAGCCGCCTCGTGTAATTCTTCATTTCATCGTTGTGTGAAGAATCGAAGTGATGTTTAGTGGATCGCTAAAGCGCGCGTATAGAATCCTCGACCCGACCAACATCCAGCTGTGCTAAGCGTTTATTAGACTGTAGCTTTAACTGGAAGAAAGTACGCAGCCCCGTTCCTGTCGTTAAAGGTGCTTATAATGCTGCTCACAAAGCTCACTTCGGAGGTAGGCTTGCCGCATTGAGCTCGTTACCTTAGGTTAATCTAGATGCCGACTGTCGGGTCGGCTGTCAGGTGGATTGAAGTTCGGTAAAGATCTCGCCATGGTGAGTCAATTGAGCCCGTTGGCGTCATTGCGAATACAGTTGTAGGGACTCGTATGGCAGGCTGACGGGGCCTATTCGTTGTGGCATTACCTCAATAGTGCGTTATTACGCGCGTCTAAACCGGCTGGATCCCGGTAAGTCCACTAGGGGGCATTCCCGAAGTATGGCTGGGCGACACGGGCCGGTTTCGGTTCGGTTGGGGTCTCCGTCGACACCTCCTGCAGCCGCATTTTAATACTACTATACTTCCCCCCTTTAACGATACCCGACCTTAGTGGCTAGTCAGTAGTCAGTCTGACATGTGTCGTCACACGATATCAGTAAGAGATCTGGCATATAATTAAGGTTGGCCGACTCAACGTCCGCCATTTGCATTGAGGGATCTGGTGTAAACCTGTTAACACGAAACAGAACACTGACTACAATGCCGGCAGGTCAACGGGCCTCACCGTAGACTAAGGTCTATCATTATGGGGGTAATCAAACCTGGTTAGCTGGGACATGATTTTTAATATTAGCACCATACTCCTCATGATCATAAAAACGAGTCCCAGCGATCAAGTATTAGGTTCTGAATCACGCTAAGCCTACTTCTTTACCATATCTGAATACTGTTGTCTTCGAATCCAAATCCTATATCGAGAGGACCTACATGAAACAAAATCTGAATCGTGGTTCCTGTTGTTATGCGCCACACCGATACGCTTCGGCAAGGGTGGATCCTGTACGGCTTAGTATCTTCACCTGCGCCTTCCCAATGCGGTGGCACTAGTCATGTAATGCATTGAAGACTCGATCTACATATTAAGCACCGAGGATCCCTAATTTAGGGCGTTGGCCTGGTACCTAAGTAGAGAGGTTAACCCGTCACCCCCGGACGCGCCGGAGAACAGGTAGACGCTGGGTGCGCGTTGTATAGTAATGTGGCTGCGCGCGTAAGTCTTCTTTAAATGCCCCCACATGAAGACATCGATGTGGTCGCAAGCGTATATCTTCCGATTGAGTTATCTATCCGTGCTCAAACCTTCGTGCTCGTCATGAGATACACAACGTACTCTGGCCATTTGTGGTCCCAGGGCATCCTGCATCCACGTAGCAATTCGCAGACGGCCAAGCGATGAGTCTAAGACTGAACGAGCAACCAGTTGCCGGTCAGCTTGGGTGTCGCACGCTCTAGACCACTTCTCCTGCTCAGTTACCTATTGAAGGTTATATGGTTAATGGGAACTTCATGTTGTACGCGATCCAGCCACACGGTCTAATAGGGGAGATGTATCTGGCGCAGCTTTAATCCTCACCCGAGCAACACCGAACTGCTAAATCAAGCCGATACACCGTCAGGAGTCAATCAATTGAAGTTTAGGTTCCATGGGCCTACTCCTTATCCGTGCTTTGCTTGAGCATGATTGTGTAATACCGGTTCGGACTATGGTATAGGCGTTATACCCGCGGACGAAGTGATGGTGTATTAGCTGACTAACACTAAGATGTCCGTCAAAACCTTACAGGCTCGATTATGATTTCCCTCTCAGCATTCGCCACAAATCTTCAACGATCGCTGGCGCTCCACGATTTGCAGAAGTCAAATAGAGGTAATAGACCTTTGTTAGCGTTCCAACTGAGCCGAAATCTCGTGGAATTTTAGATTCTATGTTGGTGAGCGCGCAATCCCATGCAGAGAACCCTAGCCATAATCATAGATGGTTTTCGATCCACCAGCCGGCGCCGGATGCCTTCTAGAATAGTTCAGGGTCTCACCTATCGTCTGCTCTCCTGGGGGCAAATATAGATGCCGGTTACTTAATAATAAAACTGGGCCTCAAGTAAATTGGTCATTCTCTCCTGCGCTAGACATCTTATGCATTACTACAGGCGCCAGCAATTGCAGCGGGTTCCACATGGGGACACCCGTTAGGGTGTCTGAGCTCTGACTCAGAACGCTGCCTCTGGTTATATGTTTCCACCTCTTTGGGAAATTTAGGCCCGCGTCCAGCGCGGTATAGCTACGTCCTGCAAAAACTATAAGGGGAAGATCCGTAACCCTTTATTCGGATATAAAAGGTGTATGTACCGCCAGAGATTGGCTCACGCAAGGTAAAACGAGCACGGCTCAGGGTGCCGCTTCCTGCGCGCGCATTAGATCCCTGAGAGCCTATTAACTTATCAGGATTCCCCACCCTGAATATTCTTGCGTCCACTGTGCCGGTCAGCGCTCATGACCCCTCTCGTCTATTTCGGACGGTGGTATTCACAGAGTCCCGAAGTTGGACAAGTTCTAACGTCGTGCCCTACGATAGGGCCTTGACGTCCAGACCTTAGCTTCCTAGAATTAATGTTTGACTGTCACAATAGCCGGAGGGCGTGGAATTTCAGGTTCCAGCAGTCATGTATGTCCGGCCATAACGTGGTTATCGGAGCACTACCAACAAATTCTAATACTTTCGGCGTGGTCCTGGATGCGTCCTGTCGTGCCGATCACGTGCCCGGCTATATATCAGCGCTAATACCTCCTCGACGCAGAAGCGAAGGCAGGAAGAGACCAGCATCCTAGCGTGTGGGGGAATTCGCGGGTGACTCAAGTGGCACACTGATGGCTGAGGGTGGATATCATACCCATTCCCAAAACGAGCTCTTTTCGGATTAGCTGGTCTCACACAGCATGAGAACGATGACGACTGACCCGGCTTAACAGATGGACAAGGGAAAATACCAGCCCGCCAACACAGAGTATTTGACCTAATCTGCGCCGGTCCACACACCAGGTGGGAGCCTGCTTACCTAGTAGCGAGCCCACGTAGTGGTGTCAAAATAAGTATGCGCAGAGTGAGCAAAAATTTAAAAAGGATTATTTTGAGATTGGAATACTTTACCTCGCTATAGCTTCCTTCTGTTCTTTCCGCTCCAGTTTATTGGGACGGATTGCGGACGCGGGGGTTCGCCTCCGTAGATGTGTTTGTACCATTGACTTACCATCAATCTGGACGCATTAATCGTTCCAAGTCAATATCGTATAGAACGTCTGCCATCTCAGGCCATATTTGAACTGGCTGACATCATGACGGTAGCAGGGGGGGGTTGCTCAGCTCACTTTCAGATGATACGTCCTCACAACTCGTTCCCTGTCACTCTAGATCTAACAACAGTGCCGAAAAGCACACTACTAAACTGGACTAGGCACAAGGACGGCCAGGCGTTTGAGAACGATGCCTGCCTATTTTATAATAACCGTATCGTGGATCGGCAGACAAGCGGCGGACACATGGCAGGAATACGAGTAATGCGCCGGCACTCACCTGCTGTTGCGGGGAGTAGTCCTGATTGTTTGGAGAGGGCAGCGGAAGATTGCCTAGTCGAGCTACTGCTGGCGAGACGATCTCAAGAGGGGATGCTTGAGCCCATAAGGATGCTGTTGGCTAGAAGTCTACGGCGACTGAGCGAGCCCGCATTCGGACGATAGTTTCTGTACAAGCCAGCGATAGTTATCGATTTATGAAAGGACCTTATTTAGGCGTCTTTCGAAGGTGTCACTGTTGCTGTTGTACCCACGTATCCCATTTGAATTAATCTATACGTATGAGGTATCCCGGGAACTTTGTAGATGGGCTTAGTGTTTGACCATGGTTTATCCGCGTCCGAGTAGCAGATTGTCTTTATATATGCGCGGCCGCATCCTGAAAGTTCATGAGGCCAATTTTAATGGTTTCGAGTAGAATCTTTCGTGCCGATTTGCTACGATCTGCACAAGCGAGGTTTGCGCGATCCTAATTGCTGGCCGGACACTCGCATCAACGCCGACTTTGCTAATATGGGGATCAGTGGATGTTCCTTATGTAAAACACTTCTAGATGTTGGGTGATAATCGATCTTATCCCTCCGGTGATGCGATCATCCCATCCAATCAGGCTCACCAACAACGCGTAGCCCTTCATATAAGGCCGCCGTTGACTCGGTGAAAACCTTTGCATGGCTTCCGAGGGGCTATCGAGACCCTGAACGCGACTTGGCTTCATGAGCAATTAAGGCAGACGTAGCGCACCAAATACGGTACCAAAAAAGATAACGTGTACTAGGGTGAAAGGAGACGATATCACGGCCTATACAAACGGCGCGTACTAGAAGCGAGGCGATCCGCCAAACTATTCATATCTTTAACGGATGTTCGTTTAAAACGTACAGGGGGCATAAAGAGCTGCGCATTTCGGGTTGAATTATATTTCCTCCCAACATTCATCTCGCTATCTTAATACGACTCGTTTAGACAGATACTTACATCAGGATTGGAGGTGGCTAGAAAATCCTTACCACAGATGCCGTGAGGTCAACAGATGTACTGATGTCTAAGTGCCAAAACCGTACGCTTGAGAGCAATGAGTAGCTGAATAACGTCAGCGCACCAAGTTGTCCCCCTTAGACGGTTGCAGGCCGGCTGTCGCTAAGCTTGGGGCTCTTCACACAAATGGACTGTGAAAACCTGTTTACACTAGACGGCAGTCTCGTCCCAGACGAGACGGCTCGTGCTAGGTGGTATACTGCCTGCAAGAACAAGCTAATCACATGCGAACCAAACCACCTGTCAGGGCCCAGATCAGGCCTTATGTCAAGGATCGCCGCCAATTCTAAAAGTCAGGCGTAGAATAGCAGCGGTCATATGATAAGGGGAGGGTGACGCTTATTTGGCTCTGTATACCATAACCGTCACCTGTTGGCGGTTTGTACTAGTCCTCAACGCTTGCCCTGACATCGAACCATCTTCAAGGTTCTGTGCATCCTTGCTATCCAGTTCGAATTGCAAGCCTAAACTTACACGCATGCCAGTTTCGGTGATAACGGAGTCATTACTCGACGAAATCGTCGGGCTAGTACTTACGCCAGTTTCTCGGATCTCTGCTTATTTGTCGGAGAATAAACCCGAGTAGCCCAGTCGTCGATCTTTACCCTGGTGTAGGCACCTAATAGTCAGTGCCGTAGAGGCATTCAGCCTGGTGCTCAATGCAGCATCGCCCTGTTAGCGATCAACACTTACGCCAACGACCTTCTACCTGCGCCCCGGCTCTATAGTATTTGTGTTATACCACGACAGCATTCAATAACAGACTTAGAAGTGCGGTACTGCACGTTATCCGGTGATTTCCTAGGCCTGCGGTCAGCAATCGGGAACCTAATAGCTTTGCCGTCCCCCAGCAAGGCTAATAATGCGACTACCGCAAATTGTCAACTAAACCTCTCAAGACGGTGGTTCCGTCGTCACACATCCGAGAAAAGTGCGACCTAAGGTTGGGTTCTTATCCCCAGTACAACACATCGACAGACTAGAACGGAACTAGCAGTCGCGCTCTTCATAGACTAGAGTCGAGAGGTTTTGAAACCTTACCGACCCTCAACTCATAGTGTCGCTTAGGACTAATGCTGGCCCGCTTCCCGAGTTCAGTCAACCCTTAGGTCCATAATCTCGTTCGTCTGGGCTACCGATATCTCAGCGTTTAGCTCGGGGCAGCTAGTCGGCTAGTTCGGATAAACGATGCCCCGGTGAGATGTTTGGGGTGTTTGGGCGATGTAATGTCAAAGGTGAAGCAGCTCGAAGATCTGGCAAGAACAATCATCTGAAATTGGAGGGCCCAATAGCGTTGCCATTCTCATTTACTGGCCGCCGACATTCTCTCTAGCGCGAGATTAGAGGAGTCTATTGCAACAGTAAAGGACATTGATTACTTCGCAGAATATTGAGTTATCCCACGTTCTCATCTAGTAGGGGATAGCAAAACTTACATTCCTATAAAGTGCCACATACTACGGCAAATACCTACATCGGCAAGTGATGTAGGTTACTAGTCTCCGCAACACTCGCGGATCGTCCTATTTCGGTCCGGTAAACGGAACACTCACATTCTACTAAAAACCACATCTCTCGCCTCGTATCTATTGCTCACTTAATTTCCTAGATAGCTGCGAGAAGTATCTGACCAACGTCCCCAAGATCGAAATTGTGTGATAAGCGACGACCGATCTTACCATACCGCACGCTAGTTGTTCCTTACGCAACCCGATGGCGCGCCTCCATCTTCCAGGCCTAGTGTCCGACCGTAAATGCAACAGGAGTGGAATCAGGTATTATAGCTCGTACCTTTCCATATAAATATTCGCGTAAGGGAAGCTCGCAGAAGCAGATGCAGCTGCTACCTAGTTGCGCGGTACCGATAAAAATCAGTTGTTCCCCAATGCTATTTGCGGGCTGAATGCGGTGGCCTCGGGGTACTCGTGTATTTCTCTACACTTAGTAACGAGCGCCCCTGGTTGAGTCATCTTTATACTAGGCAAGAATTTAATCAGAAGGGTGCGCCCTAGATCACTGAGGGCCTACAAAACTGTGGTAAGAATCCGCCCATGGTTCAATATGAGTTCTGCTTTTGTGAAAAACGCCCCCTAGATTCTACTGTTACCTTAAAGGCAATCAAACAAGACTTTCATCTTTGAGACACTTCCTTGAAGTTGTAAACTATACCTGCCGTTTGTGCCCGAAATTAACCAACCTCGGTCACACTGTCCACAGTTACTGGGTGGCCGCAAGAGACGCGACATTCCTCTGTTGAGAACTGCTCGTAGTGCTCAGTGTTCTGACGCATATGTAAACACTCAGATGACCCGTACAGAATTCTAAAAGCCAAACTGAAAGAAAAAACCACCCAGTGTTATGTCGGATTTGGGGTACCGTAGGCGACTTGTTTTCCTGTACGTGTTTCCCAACGTCGCTAGGCAACAATAGTAATTGCTCCTATACACGCCTGGCCGCAAGAATATCCGAACTTGACGCTAGACGTGTTCGTATACCTCGAATAACACGGGTCTTGTTGATGGACATAGATAAGTAGCCTCCGAAGCAAGCAAGATAGCCTAGGGGATGCGACGTCTGGTGACAACCGCTTTCCTGATGAGGGCTCAATGAGAGTAAAAACCTGCGGTTTTGACTTAGCAGCATCGTGGCCACTTTAGAGTGAATTAAACTATCAGAAGTGGTCTCTTACATGAGATATGGGGTCATAGTTGGAGTCGCTTGATGTAAAATATAATCGAACGCATACCCTCTACGGAATAGGCGTAAGCCGAACAGCGTGCCGCGAGTTCTACGTGACTTTTTACAAAGGAGGCCCGGTTCTGCTTGGTCACTCATTCCTCCAGTTTTCCAACCAGTCGACCTGCATTGTCCGGTATACATTGGCCAGTTCCGGGTATGTCTGGGTTGATGAAGGTAACACGGCTGAGTGCTCAGTACGAAGCACGGGGAATTATACTTACCATACCACTCCTCCCGCCGTGTCCACTTATTTACTTGCTACTATCGGCGCTTGGTACACATCCCGGACCCCGCATTAGGTATCCGGACGCCGGGAATGGCGCGGACGAGGAGTCGTAAGGTATGCGACTAGCTTAGAATCTGTAGGAGACAATGACGTCTTCCCGGCTACAATTAACCTACCCGCAGCGACTCCTGTTCACCCCGAACCCCCTGAAGTGTAGCCAGAACACACCTCATAAAGAGGTTAAGACGTCTATGTTCCTAACAAGCCCGCACCTGACTTGCATCACTGAATACCTTTTCTCCTCCTCACACCTGCGTTTCACAATCCTTGGCCGGTTGAGTAGCGGACAAGTCCACCTGCGAGGCAGTCGGATAATAATACTCCTATTCAGCGTCGCACCACGTACCCATATCTAAACCCATACGTTTGAGTCGACACGGTATCAATCTCGCCCAGCGAGGGCGACGCCTGGATGGAGTCCACCCCCGACTAAAAGGGTGAGGTATAATGCGTATCGCTACCAGTGAAACAGTCCCGGTGTCTGCCTCGCTTGCCGTTTTCGTCTACGGGTACTCTACGCTGTACTACCGGTATGTAAATTCGTGGTAGCAACCGTCCTCTCCCTCTGTCTTGCACAGCTGACCACACTATACACTGAACATTGCTGAGTCCCGTCGTCTGATGCCCAAACCCTCCTGTATGTGTAGGTAATTGCCCCGTCGTCCCCTCCGGACACGTATAGCGATTGAACACACCATTCGTCGGATCCTTCTTCACCGGGAAAGGGGTCGCTTGTATACGGAATGAAACAGATACCCAGTTTACTTAGCTTTCACTTAGCATGCTGATATCTGCGAAGCCCGGGCGCACAACGGGTTGCATAGAAAATTACCACCTATTCCCGACGCGCCGGGGTTTTTACCTCATGATGAGAATGCCGCCAGAAGCAGTAACCGAATCGGCTGCTAGAGCCGGCGTTCGCCTGCCGTGATATCAGCGATGCTTGAAGGGCCGGGACGATTATCAATGACGGGGATTTTAAAAACTCCGCTAACTTTAGTGACCTCATACATCGGAAGGGTCTATGTAGTCCCGGTGTACCAATGTCAAACAGTATGATGTGATTACCAAGAACGTCCGCCCAGTGATGACTCCAGGCGTACGTTTCCTCCGCCAAGTGAGTTTGAGCATAGGGAGGACGACCAGGTCCAGCTGGTGAACAGTACGCGGGACCGTAAGATATTCTACTTCGAGCCCCATGTACCTAAAGTATGGGATCTCTTCCAATGCGTGGTCTATGCGGACTGGGCAGGGTCTCGTTTTGCTACATATGTCAAAGGTGGCAGGAGGAACTGCCTGTATAGCATCTGATATCACAGAGCACTTCAGAACCGATAGGGCGAGATAGTGGCACCTATGTTGAACTCGCTAAACGAAACGGAGATTGTTTGCAGTAAGCTAGCCTTGCCCCCACCCGTCACCCCCTCCCGTGCCCATATAAAGCCACAACAGCAGTACATTTTTCTCACCTGAAGACGGCCGCCTGTGTTGCGACCGAAACGTCCGATACTTGTAATTTTTGGTATATATCATAGATTTATGTTTTCCTTAATAAATAAATACATACGATATTATTACCTTGCGTCGAGAAGAAACAATCTCTTGAAGTTTGGGAGACTCGATTTTGCTGCTCGCAGCCGTCGTGGTGGCCCAAACGCTCTCCAGGTTGTCGTCACCAATTTAGGTTTGTGACGTCACATAAAAGTCTCCCGGCCCACGTGACGACGCTCAGCTGCATAGCCCCGCCCCCTTCAGGCCTAGCCACGCCCCTCCAGCTGTAGCCCCGCCCCCTCTCACGCCACTCCCCCAACACGGGCCCCGCCTCTACGGGCACGGCTGTTGTACATTGACGCCCGCGTTCTCTATCCATGTTCCCCAACTCTGTACATTTGTAAATATATACATTGCGAAACATTTCTGAACATAGATTTTAATCTATATAATTCAGTGAATGCATTGTGAACGGAAATATAGCTATTAATATGTATATCCCTGCTAACAGCGTCAGTTATATTTAAAAAATATATGATGATGCAACTTTTTTGCGAAAATTTAAATTATTGTGTTAGAGTTCTACCAGTGATAATTGATCTAAATTATATGTGCTATGAAGAAGGGCCATTTCGCAGACTCCGTTTTCAGCGGTGTTAATGGCGAGTGTGTAGAGTTTTGTTTCGTGTTCATTTTTGTTTGGTTGTTTTGGCTCTAATTTCTATTTGCTGCACCGTTGTACATGTACATGTTTTCACTTTATCCCTTTTGTCATGTTGGTGACCCAGGTCTTGCGCTCTTCTCACCTGGTGAACCTAAACTCAAACCGAATCAACGAATCGTTATTTCTTTACACATCAATTCGATAGTCACGCCTATATCTTGTTCAACTTTTCCATACCTTCATTGTGTAACTTAATTATGATCCGTCTGAAAAAAAATCCGCCCAAGCTGAATTCTGCTGGCGGGGAATTGTATTGTTAAACAAGTTTACGCTTTGTGCACGATTTTTCATGCAAAGCAGTTGTTCTTGCACTCAAGTGTGTCTGCTTTTGCTTTATTTTACGATACTTAATTTTTCTTGGTTCTTTCGGTAAAGTCACGTAGAAGGGAAATAATAAAATAATAAAAATATAAAACAATACAAATTCTCACGACGTTTCGACTGCAACACAAGCAATCATCATCAGGTGTGAAATCCACAGCAAGATTTTTTTTTTCCCTTCTACGTGATTTTACCGAAAAACACAAGAATATGAATCCCTGCAGTCACGAAAGATTTAAATCAAAGATACTTCATTTGTTTTGCCTTTGGATGACCTCCAGATCACTCTTCCAAACGAGACTCAACTTTGCCTCTTGATCGTTCTCCTCTCTCGGTTGCAAGAAACCAACAGCAATGTATTGTTATTTATAGTAACTCGCTTACCTCTTTTGTATTTTACACTCCTATCGGTCTTTGTCATCTATATTTGAAGTTTTCGTGACTGCAGGGATCCATACTCTTTGGTTCTTTCGGTAAAGTCACGTAGGTATAAAATAAAATAAATTAAATCACGACGTTTCGATTGCAACACAAGCAATCATCATCAGGTGGGAAAACCACAGCAAGATTTGTTTTGCTGAAGTGGGAGAGAGATGCCGTGGTAAGAGGTTGGCCCTGTCCCTACTTGCAATTGTTTAAAAAGAGCTTCATAGATCATCGGATTTAGTTTGTCATTCCCCACGCACCTCCATTAGCACGATTGGCTACGTACGGTGCGAAATAAGTCCAACATACATACATCATAGACCTGTTAACCCACCATCAGTACCTACCTTATTACTGACCAATTCAGACCTTATTGGTCACCCCGTGCCCTTATACATCTCAATGTTCATCCTACAAAGTCCAATCACAAGGTAGAAACACAAACAGACCGACATTGTTTTTGCCCGTATTGAAACGGCTGTACGCCGTATGGACCTAAACACTAAATTTACCGGTACTGTACAAGAATACGGGGTAAACCGTATGGGGTTGACAGGTATGATACATTCATCTAGTCTCAACATAGTTAAATATCAGAAGCGTCCGTCACCAGTGGGCAAGTGCCCACTTCAGCAATTGTTTCTTGCTGTGGTTGTCCCACCTGATGACGGACGCTTGTATTGCGCCCGAAACGTCGTGATTTAATTTATTTTATTTCATACCTACGTGACTTTACCGAAAGAACCACGAAAACTTCAAATCAACATTTAATAACGGACTCTGAACTGAAAACTGCCAAATCGAATCGATTCCCTAACCGAAACTGACCACCGTCGATTCGCAAAAGTAGGAATCGATCCACGTTCTGTTCCTTAGGTTCAGCGGAGCAGTCCTCCCCCACTGCCCGGGCTCCCTGCAAGCATGGATCTGCTCGGCTCCATCCTGAGCTCCATGGAGAAGCCGCCCAGTGTGGGCGACAAGGAGTCGCGCAAGAAAGCCGAGGTATCTCCCCGTGGCGGACTCCACCTCCCACACCCACTCCTGCGCTCCTCAGCGCCGGCGTTCGCGGGGTCGCTGTGCGCGCGGCCTAGCTTTCCGCGGTGCCTACGCTCTTGCCTGGACGCTGCGGCCGGGCGAGGCGCACGACCTGGCAGGGAAAACCATTGTAGCGATGGGGGTGGGGGGAGTGTTGGAACGGGTTTCGCTTCTCTCACATTCGTCTCTGTGTCGAGAGTTCTGTAACTTGTTGCTACGGGTGGTCAGGCACTGGGGGCGAGGGTGTTTTGGTTACTCCAAATCAATTACCTCATCTCGTGCGCAACATGCCTTAAACGGATCATCCGTGTAACAAATCAAATAATTTCAAATTCAATTGCGTTTTTTCAGAGTTACACTTTTCCACACTCTGATTTGTTATGTTAGTCCTGAGTCTTGCAAGTTTAATCCCACGTGTCTCTGTGTTTCTGGTGCTTTTGTTGTGTTAGGGGCATTGGAGGTTTGGTTGTGTTGGTATTGTTGTATGTGGTGGTTGGGGTGGTGTTGGTCTTGTTGTTTGTGGTGTAATTGTGGGTTCGTGTCGTGGTGATTGTTGTGCCGGTGGTGGTGATCCGTTTGTTGGGTTCGCAGAACAGGCAGCCCGTCTACAGACCCTTCAAGATCAGGAGAGGAAACACAAGGCAGAGTTCAGGAAACAGGTGTGTGTACTAGTTCACTTGCGCACCAGATAGTGGCATAGAACAGTGCGAAGGGGTTGCTATTGCACTGGGGCCCATGGGCTGGAAGGGCCCATGCACCAGGATACGAAGAGGGGAGACAGGCAGGGGCTTGTGCAGGCATCTTTAAGACAAACACATTTACATCCCTTTGACAGTCAACTGCTCGAGTAAGATCTCCCCTGCTATGTTCGACCTTGACCACCATACTTTCTGTCGCTGGTCAATGCAGATTGGGGAAGGAATTGCCCAAGACCAGTTCAAATAATTATCACTTGCCTCTTATGTCAGCCGGAAATCTAACCGAGGTCACCAGATTCATTGCGTAGTGAACTAACCACTGTGGTACTGCCCCACTCATATTTCATCAATATTTTTCCATGTGTGAGATAAAAGTGCGCAAAGAAGCATTGGGGATGTGGATGCTTGGAATTGCACTGAGAGACAGAAGAGGAACACATGGATCAGAGAACAAAAGAGAATAAGAGTCCATATGGACTCATCTTCTTGGTTCTTTCGAAATCCATATGGACTCTCAAGAATATAGTTGTGGAAAGCTTACACTGAAGGGATGCTGGCCGATGGTGGAGGTTGGTGATCGAATGGCAACCGACCATCGAGGAGTTGGAGAAATGACATTAGCTCATGTGCAGGAGCGAATTGTATTGTAGCATTGCGGACAATGAAGGAATGTGGGAAGGCCTTCATCTTGCAGCGAATAGATAAGAGCTCATTAGGTCATTTCTATTTCATGTTTTGTTTTTAAGTTGCTTTTCATGCCAGTAAAATTCCAATTTCTCTATCTATAACATGTCCTGAGATGAAGGTATTCTCACAGTGTTACTATGTTGTGTCGGAGATTAGCTCTGGAAGATTACCCCGAATTACTTCTGAATCGCCTCTTAAGCTTTAAGTTTATTGTAATGTGTTACACAGGTAATCCCATTTAACCAATTTCCTGGCTATTTTACAAGGGAGATCCATCGTGCAATGTGTGAGCACAGCAACAACAAAAACAAAAGCTCAATATTACAGAGAATAAATACAGGATCCTTAAGGAATATTGCACAACTAACGATCAAAGTATTTGACTTTCGTTAACGAAATACACACAAGTTAAAATAGTGCAATTGTTATATGAAAATGCTATTTAGAAGTACACATAAGCTCTATATTTGCATCTAATAGTGACAACACACATACATCGAAAAAGGTTTATCCATACTTGGGGCTCCATTTTATGCCCCACAAATAGTATTAGTTGCATATCAAATAAACAAACATTTTTTTTATTTTCTGAGTTGAAATAAAATGGACTAAGTTCAACTTTAATTTAATATGGTGGGTTTTTGTGCAGTCATTGGTGACCAGGATGATAACATGAATGTACTAGACTTGAGGATCTGATTGAATAATCGTTTAAACTTGTAACATGCTCACTCTCGAAGAGAGAGAACGACTCTGAGGTGTGAGGAACCATAGACAACCAGTAAATTCGGCCAGTGACAAATCCCCCCCCCCCCCAAACTTCTGTAGTCCCCTGTATATTAAGGTGTTATCGGCCAATTATTTAGTCGTAACGTGTGGGAGGAGCCAGCCTGGTGTCTCTTACACAACATCCTGTTAATTAGATTACCATACTATTATTGTGTACTCATATCTGTCTATCCTTCCCTTTCTCTTTGCCTCTCTCTCTCTCTTCCTGTTTCTTTCTCCTTATCTCAATTTTTTTTTCCCTGTGCCTTTTTCTCACTGTTGGTCCCTCCCTCTGTGACCCACCTGTGCTTTCCCCTTATCCAATTATTTTTCCTTTTCTCTCAACATCTTTTATTGATGTGTCTACTCTTCTCTCATGTTGTGCCCCTTTGTGTTAAGTGTCTCACCCTCTCTGTCTGTGCCTCTCTGTGTGTCTCTTCCTTCCATTGTCATGCCTTTCTCTGTTTCTTCTTGTCTGTGTGTTTACCTTTTTTTTTCTGTGTCTCTGTCTGGGTTAGATGGAGGCACGAGTGACTGCCTTCATAAAGGACAGCTCTGAGAAGAAGAAACGCTTTGAGCCAATGGGAAAGCTGGAGCGCAGCATACTGTACGCATTGCACCGTACACAAAACATATCCTTGTTCGTCTCCTGATTTCAATGAGTATCCCTGTGCATTTTCCTGCATCTCCGTGCATACATATGTATGCCGGTTTCCCTCTATATCCTTGTGTGTTCCTGTGTATTGTTGTGTTCCTTCACATCCTGTGCATTCCTGTGTGCCTCTATCTATCCCCTGTGAATTCCCGTGCATCCCCACTTTGTGCCTGTGTGTCCCGTTGTGTCTCCATATGACCCTCCACACATGATCAAATGTCCCCTTTGGCTCCGTGCATTTCTGATTGTCACCGAGTGTGACCGTGTGTCCCATTTGTACGCAGTGGTGTTTCACGTGTACCTACTTTTTTTACGTGCGCAAAATTTCATACTTTCCCACCTGTTCCCTTGTGTTTCTCATGCATTCCAAAGTGTCCCCGTGTCTTTCATGTTTTCCTGCACGTCTTCATACATCCCCACGTGTCATCAAATATCTTCTCGTCTCCCTGCACATGCAGGCACGATGTGGCGGAGGTTGCGGGGCTGGCTTCATTCTCATTTGGCGATGACGAGGAAAGCCGGCACGTCATGGTCTTCAAGAAGGTGTGGCGCGAGTGTGGCGACATCCATAGCAGTGGCCAGTGGCATGGCTATGTTGAACTTCTTTGCACCATACGTAGGCAACCGTGATAATCGAAGGTGTGCAGGCGGTACAATTGCACTGGGTCCCACGGACCAGAGGGGCCCAGATGCCAGCCTACGAAGAGGGGGAAATTGAACGAAAGGCCTCATTTAATGCCTTGCACAAGGGCCCATGCCAACCAGGCTACTCCCACTGATGGTGGTAATGCTGCTGATGATGGTGGCAGTGTTGGTGATGTTGACTTGACTTGTGATTGTGGTGGTGATTATGATTATAGTGGTTACATGGCCCAGCGGTAGCACGTTTGCCACTTTTGGCAGAGGTTCATGATTCAAATCCAGTGGCCGTCCTGTTTATTACTCCTCGTGTATCAACTGTTAGAAAAGTAAACGCCGTCTGCTTCACAATGCACGTTAAAGATCATGTGACGTCAATTGCAAGAGTAGTCCATTGTGTGCTGATCTTACGGTCCATATTGAGTGTAAAGAAGAGTAAGTGAGCTTGTCTTCTTGGTTCTTTCGGTAAAGTCACATATGTAAATTATTTTTGTCAAGGCGCTCTCCTCCTCTAACCCAGCTTAAATATACGCTGCCAAGCTTGGTGGTGTTCATTCAGACGCTGTCTTTCCGACAGCCCTGTTCTTCACCTGAGGACGGCTGCTTGCGTTGTGGCCGAAACGTCGTTAGAATAGTATTTTATTATGGTAATTTTTTATTATTTTATTATTTCCCTTCTACGTGACTTTGTAGGGGTGTTACGGAGGGGCTGTTATACAATGGGATCAGATGGGAAAGAAACAGTGGGCGTGGCTATGTCGGTGCACGGGAAGGTGCTCCCAGCGACGTCCGCATCGGGCAGCCTGGGGGGCTGACTCGGAGCTGGGATCCCCGGGGCCCCACCCCTCAGCGGGGGTTTTGGTATAAAAGGGGATGAGCCGGAGGGCTCAGAGAGAGATGTTGAAGCTAACCAGTGAAGACTGAAGATCGTCGTAGATAGAGCCCTGGACTCCCCTGGATCGCCGCCCTTCTCAGGGCCGAACAAGATCGAGCCAGCGGCGTGGTCCCGAGAGCCAGAGCCGGTGCTCTTGTAAGAGCTGGTCTGGGACTCCGGGTACCGTGAGCCCGACTTACCAGTGTCGGGCTAGCTAGCCCCCCCTAGCCCGTTAGTGGAGGACCCAGAGGTAGGCTAGGCGTAGCTAGAGAGTGTATCCCCAGTTAGACGGGTGAGGGGGCCGATACCCCCTTCAGTGTTGTATGTCAGTGTTGTGCTGTACCGACACATAATAAATACGTGTGCCTCCAACCCCGGCGTCCAAGTCTCCTGGAACACTATTACAACTTTACCGAAAGAACCAAGAAGATGAATCCCTGCAGTCACGAAAGCTTTAAATCGAAATTTAAATGAGCTTGGTGAGGATATGTTGCTCGAAGAAATGATGGCTGGTTAATGACACTCAAACATGGAGTGGCAGCAAAAGGAGGGAACGTGCATGAGAGTACATGTACCACAGAGATGGAGTGAAGAGATTGGCTTGTGTGCAGGAGCTTGGTGGAATGTTCTCAACTAAACTTTTTTATTTTACCAGGTAAGGTCTACTGAGCTGTATAGTTCTTTTTCCGAAGTGACCTGGCCACAAATGTTAGCTTAGCGAAGTGGCTTATCGTGTGTTGATGTTGGTAAATGGTATAAATAATGATGTTGATGGTGGTGACGTTAATGGTGATCGTGATGTTAATGGTGGTGATCGTGATGTTTCTGTAGGAGTTTGCGCCATGTGATGATGAGCTGGAGGCGTACAGACGGGGAGAAGAATGGGACCCTCTGTTGCACCAGCTCAAGCTGCAGGTCTCCCTTCACTTCCCGCACCGTCAACCCACATGTCCGCCATATGTCTCTGTGGTTAGATCACTTGACTCGCAACCCGGAGGTCGCAAATCCTGGTTGTGGGTCAACAACCCATCGTCATCATCGTGACCTTCATGATCGTCATCTTTCTTAGAATCGTCATCGTCCCTCAATGGATAAAAGATGAGTGCCGCCCTGTGGTGGCAAGTCAGAATGGGTCGTCTTGGGGAGATGCGGGACTAGCAGCACATGAGGGTGAAAACTCATGATTGTGCGAGTGCGTGTGTGACCAGGGGCATGTCTTGGTGCGCTTGGTATGTGGGGAGCGGTAGTGCAGCAGTTGGCGCGCTTTGATATGAACCAAAAGACGAAAGTTCGATTCCCAATCATGGCCATCATTGGTGACGGATATCTGAACTGGTTCTGGGCCTCCCCTAGGTCGACTCAACCTCAAATGAGTACCTGGCACGGTGTGCAAAGAAACCGGACTTGATGCTGTCCACCCAACCCCTCGTGCACTGTGCCTGTCTTAACAAGTGCTTGCTAAGAACATTTACTTCAACAGTCTGTTGATGACAATATGGGGGGGGGTTTGTGTCTGTATACAGGAACGAAAGCGGCTGGAGGAGGAGGAGGCGGCAGGGAAAGCCGAGGGGCCGGGGACGGCAGCTCCGGAGCCGCAGCTCAACTACCGAGACAAATACCGGCACCTGATCGGCACGGAGTCAGCCGAGCAGGCGGCACACACGCTGCACGCTAACGTCGCCTACGGCTGTGGTGATTGTCTCATTTGCACAGCAAAGACATATCCCCCATATAGCCTTAACAGACTGTTGGGGCAAGTGCTGTTGGCAAGCACCTATGAAGGCCAACATGGCACATGAGGATGTGGTGTGGCTAACATCATTCCCAGCCGCCTTTGTCTCCCCAGTGCCGATGTGTACACACCGTACTAGGTACTCTTTTTAAAGCGAAGTTCACCTAGGAGTGGCTCAAACCGGTTTGGATATCACTCGCCACTGATGTTAGCCAAAGCCGGCAATGGAACTCGGCGGGTAGGATTTGTAGCGCAGTGCACTGACCACTGCACCATCACTTCACACATATAAGCAACATCCAGCATTCGTCACTCTGTGGCAGTGCATACTGTGCACCAACTTGAAATTACGGTGGCATTTAGACGTTTTGTAAATGCAAGATGCATTGTAATGATTGGGTTCGTACCACTTCCCCCCTCCTGCAGTGCCCACGGTGAACAAGCTAGACAAGCGCTCCATCGAAGAGGCCATGAACGACATTCGGGCCAAGAAAAAACTGCGCGCGGCCAACACGGCTGAGCCGAGATCGGCAGAGTCGGGCGGCACAGAGTCGAGCGGCGTCGAGACGAGCGTGGTCGAGACGACCGTGGTCGAGACGACCGTGGTCGAGACGAGCACAACTGACACAAATGCTGCCGAGCCAAGTGGGGTGTAGACACACTGGGACACGCAGGAAGGCGCGGCAAGACACGGATGAACGGGGGGGACATGCAGGGATGCACAGGGACGAACGGGGACACGCAGAGATGCAGAGGGATGCACAGGCTCGTGCAGAAATGTGCGGCGAGCCATGGGCATACACAGACACGTGGACACACTGAGTCTCGACACTGGTTCACATTGGGACATGCAAAAACTTAACTTGAATAGAGAACTAGCAGAGACAATTGAAGGATGGAGTGGGACTTGCAGTGGCACAAATGGACTCAATTGATTTCATAAAGATTGGGCATGCAACTTATCAATTAAAATCACGATCAATTCATTGAATTGCATCTACTGTATAGGAATTGTTTTTTTTTCTTTCAAAAAAAATAGTTTAAAGACTTTAGCCAATCCTCTGCTGGATGATGGCATCCTCGCGCCATGTCAACCATGGGGTTATAAGAATAGGTTTTCCCCCTTTTTTCTGGCAACAAAAATGAAACCTTTTTATAAGGAATCATGTTTGCATTAACCACAATACTTGTGGTCGGAATTAAAAAAAAACACACTCTTTGAAACTGATTGGTCCACACCAGAGACAGCTTTCTTTAGTCTCAAATGGTGCTAGACCAGAGGATGCCAAAAGGGGTTGTTTGATCATATTTCACCACACTGCTCAGTTCGAGTTGGTTAATGGGAAGGTGCATCAAGGACCGGTTTAGATATCACTCGCCACTGATGACAGCCATGTCTGTGAATCGAACTCCGGTCTACGCGTTCATAGCATTATACGTGAACCACCGCTTCCCCTTAATTCCGAGACACCGAATGTAAAGCAGAAATCCAGTCATCTACGTTGATGTTGGGAAGGGGGGGGGGACCATATCAATGAGCATCCTGTAATTTGCGGCACACTGCAGAGGCTAGAGCAAATAATGCACGAGTTATTTTCGCACCGGCGCAGTGTGCCACGAATCTTGGGGAAAAGAGCCACGCGATTAATCTACAAATAATTAGCAGATTACAGGGTAAATGCGCAAGTGGCTAATTTATCCACGGTAAATTTGCAGATTAGGAGGTTACATGTTTTCTTAGACCAAAATGGCCTAAATCTGTCATGGATCTAAGATAAAGAAAGGACTTTTAGCATTTTTTGACTTTATTGACAATATTTTTTACTGAATCAAAATCCCTGACCATTAAAGCTCACGGAATTGCGAGGAAGGCGAAACATTACATGGTTAATAAAGTCATGCTATGGGTACCGATGCATGACTATACACTGCAACTAATAGGAAGACATTGGGATACACAAGGACACAAGAACACATGGAGAAATACGGAGACACAGGGAGACTGAGGCACTCCCGAGGACATACTGCGATACACAGACACACTGAGATGCACGGATATATTATAGGCAGTGGGTGGTTATGTCTAACAACTGGGATTCGCATGCAGACAATTCTGCAAGCTTGTTGAAGCCTGACGCAGCGGGGGACCGAGTGCAAGGTCAATACTAGGAGAGTATTGTAGTTGGCTAATGTAATCGGCGAACACACATTTTATTAGTCGAGACAATGTCCGATAACGAGACGGCACGAGGTCACCAGGAGTAGTTTTCATGGTGAACTTTTGCACTATGAACCATGCCCTTTCGTTTTGAGGCTTCATTCTCTCAAAGAATGTATTTCATAGTATTGCATATATTTTCTCATTCTCCCCCGTACAACCCCAGAACCACCTATGACGGCACATGCACTCAATACGAGCAAACCACGTATGTGAGCACGACTGTGCGCATGTACAGCACGCAACGCTGCATGTGTGTATTGCGATTTTATGGTTATTTCGAGGATTGTCGATTGTTTTATTTACCAACGAATGAAAGTATTTTGCGACCATGAGCGCCGCTTGTTTTGTTGCATCATGCGTTTTCAGATTTAACTGTTGTTGGCTTAAATTGTGTTTGTATAGTGTATCTAAGATTACAGAATTAAAGACGGTATGTATTTACAACGATTTGACAGCGTAATCTCCAGTGTCTGCCTTACAACCTCCAGGTTCGTCACTTACTGATGAGACCCACCCAGGAAAACTGGACAAGGTGCAAGCTCCCTTGCTCAATCAACAAATGATACTGTGGAGCAATGATAATGGAAGCCCGTGTACATGCACAGCCTTTTTGTCAATCCGCTGCTGGATGAGGGCCTCCCCCCGCCGAGCAGGTCACATGGGTTATTTGACACGGCAGAGGCATACCTAGGGTATGGCGAATCCGGGCGACTGCCCCGGGCCCCACACTTTGGGAGGCCCCGCGCTTGGACGTTGTGGTGTCAGATGTAATACTTCCGGTTTAGTTTGCAGGCATCGAGGGGAGGCCCTGCACCTCCCTATGGACGGTGCTGCTGGTCAGTGCGGGTTGACGCAGGTGGGGAGTGTCGCTATTGTGCCACAGCTGCACTGCCCTCTGCTGACACTGTAGCTCCGCAGCAGCCTCTAGCTAGTCTAGCACGTGTTTCATGCATGCAGATCGCCCATCCAGCCTCAACCATGCTTCGCATCCGATATTTGACGAGATTGGACTATGTGGTTTGTAGCAGATGGCAGTGGACTAAAATACATTGTTGTACTGTAGTTATATGTGCCTGGCCATCAACCCGCACTGACCAGCTTCGTGAAGTTTGGTCAGATAACCTCCGCGGCCACACAGCGTGGGGAAGCCCTCATCCAGCAGTTAATTGACGCAACGGCTGTGCATGTGCATGGCACAAGGGTTTAAATTGTTCGCGCCGTAGTTTTATGTAATACCCCTATGACGTTTGAGGGTGAAGTGCAGTTTACAAGCACCTGTTAAGGTAAACAACATGTATACTGGTAGGAACCTCCTAGTTACACCAGCCCACAGGGGATTATTTTGTCCGTCGTGCAGGGAGGGGCTGGGTGGGGATGGAGGGGCTGGGTGGGGAGGGGAGGGTGGGGAAGGGCTGGGTGGGGAGGGTGGGGCTGGGTGGGGGGTGGGAGGGGTGGGGCTGGGTGGGGAGGGCTGGTCACCCCATGGTGCCCTTACAAAACTCAACGTTTAACCTACTCACGCCGGCTTGTGCCCGCCCTCACAGTCGGGCATATTTGCGGAATACACCACGCTGCCGTTGACCCTGGCCATTGACCGAGCAACCCAACGTTCCTACCAGCTCCCTCCGCAGGAATGTGTTACTGGGTGATTCACTCGTTCTCCGGTGATCAGTCTCCTTATCACTCTGATGTTGCGATGACTAAGGTTATTGTTCCCATGAACCAGATCTCTTTGGCTGACCGTTTCGTCTCATCCACGCTGTGTTCAATCACCACACGACATATCACACGTCTCTTTCTGCTTCTTCTCGAGCGCTGCTGCACTTTGGAATTCCCTCCCATCGTCTCTTTTTCACGAATTCTTACGGTAGCTTTGCTAAATTCAAGACACCATATTCACCCTTAAATATTACTTTCAATCGTGATGTTTCTGTACTTGGCAACCGTGATAGGGAAAAAAAGTATACTCATCTGAACCCAGGTCCATGAACAAATCACGCCTTGAACCCAGGGGGTTTGGAACCGAACGAGCACGTGCCGAGAGTATTAACTATTAGTGACGAGCAGTGTTACTCATTGTCCCAGACACGCTATGTGGAGCAGAAGCTATAATGGGAGGTGGTGGATGAGGTTGGTGGTAATTGCTGAGAGCGTTATCCGAAGTCGTCAGGCCGTGCGAGAAGACTTGAGTGATTCCACGATTGACAGGGAGAGGGCCATCGGACTTCCTGCTCGTCTTCGGGACGACCCAAGAGACCCATTCCACTCCTGCCCGTACGGTTGTCGTTGCCACTACTTTCTGGTCACAGAACAAAGTGCTCGAAGAAATGAAGCTTCCAAGGAAGTTGTATCCCTCCTGGACCTCTGCGTGGACTTACAGCGGAGTGTGCAAAACCGGAGTGCTGATGTGCTGTCTAGCTTTAGTCTTCATGTTAAATTGTTGTCCTTGATTTGTGCTTCATGATTTGTTTTTAAGAAATTAGATAAGATTGTTGGTATTGTGTTCATCCCTCCTCGTCCATCAGACCCTTAACACACCCCGAGCTGCAAATTAATTCCACTCGGTGATAACTTGTTACTTTTTGTGGAGATTGACGATTCTGCAACGGTGTCGACCAGCGTTCGTCATTGCAAGGCCCGCGGGCCACTGGCGTCCCCTGGTGGCTTTAGTGTGGCTTCTGACGCAACGGTTTCAAATGTGTGGCAGCCCTCAACACTGATGTCTTAACGGCGAATGTGGCCCCTCTGAAAATGTGTGGCAGCCCTCAACACTGACGTCTTAACGGCGAACGTGGCCCCTCTGAAAATGTGTGGCAGCCCTCAACACTGACGTCTTAACGGTGAATGTGGCCCCCTCTGAAAATGTGTGGCAGCCCTCAACACTGACGTCTTAACGGCGAATGTGGCCCCCTCTGAAAATGTGTGGCAGCCCTCAACACTGATGTCTTAACGGTGAATGTGGCCCTCTCTGAAAATGTGTGGCAGCCCTCAACACTGATGTCTTCACGGCGAATGTGGCCCCCTCTGAAAATGTGTGGCAGCCCTCAACACTGATGTCTTAACGGCGAATGTGGCCCCCTCTGAAAATGTGTGGCAGCCCTCAACACTGACGTCTTAACGGCGAATGTGGCCCCCTCTGAAAATGTGTGGCAGCCCTCAACACTGACGTCTTAACGGCGAATGTGGCCCCCTCTGAAAATGTGTGGCAGCCCTCAACACTGACATATTAACGGCGAATGTGGCCTCCTCTGAAAATGTGTGGCCGCCCTCAACACTGACGACTTAACGGCGAATGTGGGCTCCTCTGAAAATGTGTGGCAGCCCTCAACACTGACGTCTTAACGGCGAATGTGGCCCCCTCTGAAAATGTGTGGCAGCCCTCAACACTGATGTCTTAACGGCGAATGTGGCCCCCTCTGAAAATGTGTGGCAGCCCTCAACACTGACGTCTTAACGGCGAATGTGGCCCCCCTCTGAAAATGTGTGGCAGCCCTCAATACTGACGTCTTAACGGCGAATGTGACGCCCTCTGAAAATGTGTAGCAGCCCTCAACACTGACGTCTTAACGGTGAATGTGGCCCCCTCTGAAAATATGTAGCAGCCCTCAACACTGATGTCTTAACGGCGAATGTGGCCCCCTCTGAAAATGTGTGGCAGCCCTCAACACTGATGTCTTAACGGCGAATGTGGCCCCCTCTGAAAATGTGTGGCAGCCCTCAACACTGATGTCTTAACGGCGAACGTGGCCCCCTCTGAAAATGTGTGGCAGCCCTCAACACTGATGTTTAACGGCGAATGTGGCCCCCTCTGAAAATGTGTGGCAGCCCTCAACACTGATGTTTAACGGCGAATGTGGCCCCCTCTGAAAATGTGTGGCAGCCCTCAACACTGATGTTTTAACGGCGAATGTGGCCCCTCTGAAAATGTGTGGCAGCCCTCAACACTGATGTTTAACGGCGAATGTGGCCCCCTCTGAAAATGTGTGGCAGCCCTCAACACTGATGTCTTAACGGCCAATGTGGCCCCCTCTGAAAATGTGTGCAGCTCTCAACACTGATGTCTTAACGGCGAACGTGGCTCCCTCTGAAAATGTGTGGCAGCCCTCAACACTGACGTCTTAACGGCGAATGTGGCCCCCTCTGAAAATGTGTAGCAGCCCTCAACACTGATGTCTTAACGGCGAATGTGGCCCCCTCTGAAAATGTGTGGCAGCCCTCAATACTGACGTCTTAACGGCGAACGTGGCCCCCTCTGAAAATGTGTGGCAGCCCTCAATACTGACGTCTTAACGGCGAACGTGGCCCCCTCTGAAAATGTGTGGCAGCCCTCAACACTGACGTCTTAACGGCGAACGTGGCCCCCCTCTGAAAATGTGTAGCAGCCCTCAACACTGACGTCTTAACGGCGAACGTGGCCCCCTCTGAAAATGTGTGGCAGCCCTCAACACTGATGTCTTAACGGTGAATGTGGCCCCCCTCTGAAAATGTGTAGCAGCCCTCAACACTGATGTCTTAACGGTGAATGTGGCTCCCTCTGAAAATGTGTGGCAGCCCTCAATACTGACGTCTTAACGGCGAATGTGGCCCCCCTCTGAAAATGTGTAGCAGCCCTCAACACTGATGTCTTAACGGTGAATGTGGCTCCCTCTGAAAATGTGTGGCAGCCCTCAACACTGATGTCTTAACGGTGAATGTGGCCCCCTCTGAAAATGTGTAGCAGCCCTCAACACTGATGTCTTAACGGCGAATGTGGCCCCCCTCTGAAAATGTGTAGCAGCCCTCAACACTGATGTCTTAACGGTGAATGTGGCTCCCATTGAAAATGTGTGGCAGCCCTCAACACTGACGTCTTAACGGCGAATGTGGCTCCCTCTGAAAATGTGTGGCAGCCCTCAACACTGATGTCTTAACGGCGAATGTGGCTCCCTCTGAAAATTAGTGAAAAACACTATTGTTAGACGATGACATGTTCTCGAGGCCAACTCAACAGGTATGTTTTTGCTGCCGATGTTGGGGAGGATTCATTCGTTATTGATTTTTGTGTGAGGCCACGCAAATCATCTGACCCTCCGCCACAAGGGACAGCCATACACATTGAATTATCACGCGCACAAGCGTTTTCACGCCAATTGTTATTCTTTCAGCTCACAACCAAAGTTAGCAATTATCTTCTGTGATCATTGCTAAATTTTGAATTAAAGCTTTCATGACTGTAGGAATTCATATTCTTTGGGTCTTTCAGTAAAGTCACGTAGATAGGTTCAAAGTAAATAACAAAAAAACGACGTTTCAATCGCAACACAATCGTTCGTCAACTTTGATTGTAAGCGAGAACATTTCGTCCAATGTGCATTTTATATGCGTGTGCGGTGACGATTATCTGAACCGGTCTTAGGCCTCCCCTAGGTCGACTCAGCCTCAAATGAGTACCCGGTGCGGTGTGTAAACATCGCCACTGGGGAGACAAAGGCGGTCGGGCGTGGTGCTGGCCACCCACCTCCTCCTGTACCGTTCCGGCCTTCATAGGTGCTCGCTAACAGCACTTGCCCCTACAGTCTGTCAAGGCTATACGGGGGATCTTTGTCTTTGTCTCCTCTGTAGCTTTGTCGTAGTGGAGGTAGCTCAGCTCTCCGATCTGACATTGACATGCACATTTATTCACTAGCCCCGCCCACTTCGCTTATGACCCTTGGGCTCCACCCATCACAAACCTTGATAACATCAATCTAGATTTAGATCTAAATAACATCCTGCCTAAGCAGCTCTCGAGCTATTTTTTTTTCACCTGATGACGATTGCTTGTGTTGTCATCGAAACGTCGTGCGATTTTTTCTTATTTTTTCTATCTTACGTGGCTTTACCGGAAGAGCCAAAGAGTATTAATTCCTGCAGTCACGAAAGCTTCAAATCAAATATATCAACATCTTTATTTATGCTGGAGAAATCCGATGAGCTATGAAGCGCTTTTACACCATTTACAATATTTTACCTACGTGACTTCACCGAAACAACCTAAGAGTATTTATATTACACCACCATCATCATCATTTCACATCATCAATACGGAATAATCCTTCTACCGGAAGACTAAAAAAAACACAAGCACCCGTGCTCGTCTTCCGGAAGAGGAAGAACTCCCACCAGCAGCGCGTCGGCCATCTTGACTCCACCGTTGATTTCTTTAGGAGGGGGGCGGGGCGAGGGAGGGGGGCGGGGCGAGGAAGGGGGGCGGGGCGAGGGAGGGGGGCGGGGCGGGGGAAGTGGAGGAGTGGGGGGGGGCGTTCGACGGTGAACGACAGAAGACAGAAGACGTCTTCCGGAAGAAGACAAAACAACGCCCCGCCCCCCACTCCCCCTCCAAAAAAACGATCGCGTGCACTCAAACGCCTGCGCCCAACGGACTTCCGGAAGTGGAAGATCCTTTTGGAAGTAGTCTACCGTCTTCCGGAAGTGGAAGATTCTTCCGGAAGACGTCTACCGGCTTTCGGTAGCTCGCCACCGGAAGCTGTGGCTCTGCCGTGGGGGGCAGCAGCAGTCGCCTTTGTTCTCAGGGCGAGTGGCCGCCGCCGCTGCTGCTGTTGCTGCCGTTTTGCTGCCTTTGCCGCTGCCTCCACCGCCGCTGTTTGGCCGGGGGTCGCTCGGCGATTATCGGCGGCGGGGAGATTTGCACAGAGATCGGAGGCGGGGGGGGTCGTCACTCGACGGACGGCTGGAGAGAGAGAGAGGCGGCGGCGGCGGCGGGCGCGTGTTTTTGGCCGAGCCGACGTGCGCGTCGAGACGAGGGGGTGGTGGTGGTGGGGAGGGAGGAAGGAGGAGGAGGAGGCCACTGTGGCGGCGACGGAGCCGCCGGTGAGAGATGCATTGTAATGATTGTTTTCTCCTCGTTGTGTTTGGCAGCGTGCGGAAGACGCGGGCGGCCTTTGGGGTGCTGGGGTGACCCGTGCCGTGAAACTACCTCGGCGTGGTGATGGTGGTGGTGGTGATGGTGGTGATTTGTTGTTGTTGTGATTGCTGGTGCCGCCGCTGTGGTTTGTTGTCCCTCTTGTTGTAGGATGTTAAGGTGGTCATGATGATGATGGTGGTGGTTACTGGTGGTGACACGTGTTATTTATAAGGAGCACAGCGTTGGGTGGTGATTACAGTGGTGGTGCTGTTGTTATAATGAACAGTGGTGGTGGTTATTGTGATGATACTCTTGTTATAACAAGTTGTGGTGGTTATTGTGGTGATACTCTTGTTATAACAAGTAGTGGTGGTTATTGTGATTGTTCTCTTGTTATAACAAGTAGTGGTTACTGTGATGATACTCTTGTTATAACAAGTAGTGGTGGTTACTGTGGTGATACTCTTGTTATAACAAGTAGTGGTGGTTATTGTGATTGTTCTCTTGTTATAACAAGTAGTGGTGGTTATTGTGGTGATACTCTTGTTATAACAAGTAGTGGTGGTTACTGGGGTGAAACTCTTGTTATAACAAGTAGTGCTGGTTATTGTGATGATACTCTTGTTATAACAAGCAGTGGTGGTTATTGTGGTGATACTCTTGTTATAACAAGTAGTGGTGGTTACTGTGGTGATACTCTTGTTATAACAAGTCGTGGTGGTTATTGTGATGATACTCTTGTTATAACAAGTAGTGGTGGTTATTGTGATGATACTCTTGTTATAACAAGTCGTGGTGGTTACTGTGGTGATACTCTTGTTATAACAAGTCGTGGTGGTTATTGTGATGATACTCTTGTTATAACAAGTGGTGTGGTTATTGTGGTGATACTCTTGTTATAACAAGTCGTGGTGGTTATTGTGGTGAAACTCTTGTTATAACAAGTCGTGGTGGTTATTGTGATGATACTCTTGTTATAACAAGTGGTGGTGGTTATTGTAGTGGTGCTCTTGTTATAACAAGTGGTGGTGGTTATTGTGGTGATACTCTTGTTATAACAAGTCGTGGTGGTTATTGTAATGATACTCTTGTTATAACAAGTGGTGGTGGTTATTGTGGTGATACTCTTGTTATAACAAGTCGTGGTGGTTATTGTGATGATACTCTTGTTATAACAAGTAGTGGTGGTTATTGTGGTGATACTCTTGTTATAACAAGTCGTGGTGGTTATTGTGATGATACTCTTGTTATAACAAGTGGTGGTGGTTATTGTGGTGATACTCTTGTTATAACAAGTCGTGGTGGTTATTGTGGTGAAACTCTTGTTATAACAAGTCGTGGTGGTTATTGTAATGATACTCTTGTTATAACAAGTGGTGGTGGTTATTGTGGTGATACTCTTGTTATAACAAGTCGTGGTGGTTATTGTGATGATACTCTTGTTATAACAAGTAGTGGTGGTTACTGTGGTGATACTCTTGTTATAACAAGTCGTGGTGGTTATTGTGGTGATACTCTTGTTATAACAAGTCGTGGTGGTTATTGTGGTGAAACTCTTGTTATAACAAGTCGTGGTGGTTATTGTAATGATACTCTTGTTATAACAAGTGGTGGTGGTTATTGTGATGATACTCTTGTTATAACAAGTCGTGGTGGTTATTGTGATGATACTCTTGTTATAACAAGTGGTGGTGGTTATTGTGGTGATACTCTTGTTATAACAAGTGGTGGTGGTTATTGTGGTGATACTCTTGTTATAACAAGTCGTGGTGGTTACTGTGGTGATACTCTTGTTATAACAAGTCGTGGTGGTTATTGTGATGATACTCTTGTTATAACAAGTGGTGGTGGTTATTGTAGTGGTGCTCTTGTTATAACAAGTGGTGGTGGTTATTGTGATGAAACTCTTGTTATAACAAGTGGTGGTGGTTATTGTGGTGATACTCTTGTTATAACAAGTCGTGGTGGTTACTGTGGTGATACTCTTGTTATAACAAGTCGTGGTGGTTATTGTGATGATACTCTTGTTATAACAAGTGGTGGTGGTTATTGTGGTGATACTCTTGTTATAACAAGTGGTGGTGGTTATTGTGGTGATACTCTTGTTATAACAAGTCGTGGTGGTTACTGTGGTGATACTCTTGTTATAACAAGTGGTGGTGGTTATTGTAGTGGTGCTCTTGTTATAACAAGTGGTGGTGTTATTGTGGTGGTTCTCTTGTTATAACAAGTAGTGGTGGTTATTGTGGTGGTACTCTTGTTATAACAAGTAGTGGTGGTTACTGTGGTGATACTCTTGTTATAACAAGTCGTGGTGGTTATTGTGATGATACTCTTGTTATAACAAGTCGTGGTGGTTACTGTGGTGATACTCTTGTTATAACAAGTAGTGGTGGTTATTGTGGTGATACTCTTGTTATAACAAGTCGTGGTGGTTATTGTGATGATACTCTTGTTATAACAAGTCGTGGTGGTTACTGTGGTGATACTCTTGTTATAACAAGTCGTGGTAGTTATTGTGATGATACTCTTGTTATAACAAGTGGTGGTGGTTATTGTAGTGGTGCTCTTGTTATAACAAGTGGTGGTGGTTATTGTGGTGTTCTCTTGTTATAACAAGTAGTGGTGGTTATTGTGGTGGTACTCTTGTTATAACAAGTAGTGGTGGTTATTGTGGTGATACTCTTGTTATAACAAGTAGTGGTGGTTACTGTGGTGATACTCTTGTTATAACAAGTAGTGGTGCTTACTGGGTGAAACTCTTGTTATAATAAGTAGTGGTGGTTACTCCGGTTGTATTATTATAAGGAGCAGTTGTGGTTACTGGGTGGCACTTAAGGCACAATGCTGGTGGCGGTAGTTCCTGTGGTGGAACTTTATTTTTAAGGAACAATGCTGGTTATTGTGGTGGCACTAATAACGAGTTGGTGATGGTGGTTATTGTGGTGGCACTAATAACGAGGTGGTGATGGTGGTTATTGTGGTACTGTTATCATTGTAAGGAACAGTGGTGGTTATTGTGGTGGTACTGCAATAATGAGTGGTCATGGTGGTTATTGTTGTGGTACTGTCATCATTGTAAGGAACAGTGGTGGTTACGGTGGTGGTACTGTAATAACGAGGTGGTGATGGTGGTTATTGTGGTGGTACTAATAACGAGGTGGTGATGGTGGTTATTGCGGTGGTACTGTCGTCATTGTAAGGATCAGTGGTGGTTACGGTGATGGTACTGCAACAACGAGTTGTGATGGTGGTTATTGTGGTGGTACTATTGTTATTATTGTTAGGAACAGTGGTGGTTACTTTGGTGGTACTAATAACGAGGTGGTGATGGTGGTTATTTTGGTGGTACTGTTATTATTGTAAGAAACAGTGATGGTTACTTTGATGGTACTAATAACGAGGGGGTGATGGTGGTGATTGTGGTGGTACTGTCATAAGGGCCAGTGCTGGTGGTCACAATGGTGGCACTTATTCATAAGGAACAGTGATGATGGCACTGTTATAAGGTTTAGTGGTGATGATTACTGTGGCTGGAACTGTTATAAGGATCGATGTCATCGTCACTGGTGGCACTTATTCATAAGGAACAGTGATGATGATGGTGGTTACAGTGAAAGCACTGTTAATCGTATGGAGCAGGGGTGGTTAATGTGATGAGACTTTTATAAGTGGTGGCGATGGGGGTTACTGTGGTGGCACAGTTATAATGATCAGTGGTGGTTTTAGTTACTGTGGTAGCACTGTTAATCATAAGAAGCGGTGTTGGTTGTAGTTACTGTGGTGAAACTGTTAATCATAAGGAGCAGTGTTGATTGTAGTTACTGTGGTAGCACTGTTAATCATAAGGAGCAGTGTTGGTTGTAGTTACTGTGGTGAAACTGTTAATCATAAGGAGCAGTGTTGGTTCTAGTTACTGTGGTGTCACTGTTAATCATAAGGAGCAGTGTTGGTTCTAGTTACTGTGGTGAAACTGTTAATCATAAGGAGCAGTGTTGGTTCTAGTTACTGTGGTGTCACTGTTAATCATAAGGAGCAGTGAGTGGTGGTGTTGGTGGGGAGCCAGCATTGACGAATGCCAGGAAGTGGTGTGCTGCGTCTTGATTTTCTGTGTGTGAGATGAATGTATATGCACGTGTGCATCTCTGTGCTTGTGTGTGCTTCAGTGTGTATCCTTGTACGGTAGAGTACCGTGTGTTTATACGTGGGCGTTTCTTTTGTGATTGTGTGTTTTTTGTCTGTTTATAAATGTGCTTGTGCGTGTATGTGTGTTTTTGCATGTATGTGTGTACCTAGTCTGGCACCAGCCTGGTGGTGTTCGTGTGATATTTTCGTTTGTTTATGTTTATGTGTGTAGTTTTTGTTCTTGATGTGCGTGTACACTGAGTGAATCTACACTGCTTGTTTGTGTTTCAACGTGTGTGGTTAAGCATGTTTGTTTATGTTCTTGTTAATGTGTGTGTGTTTATATGTATACGTGTTTGTATGCATGTGTGAGTACTATTGTCTGTTTGTGTGTGGTTGTGTTTATGTATAAGCGGTTGTGTCTGTGGTTTTGTGTGCCTACACGTGCTGTGAGCGTTTAGCCTTGTACAGTCTGTTAAAGGGTAAAATCTATCATGTCTTTGTATACATGTGTATTTCTGTGTGTGTACTTTGTATAGGTGTGTAAATCTATATGCCTGTGTGTTTGTTTAAACGTATTGGTATAGCATATAGCATGCACAATGTAAAAATTCACATGCGTCTGTATTTATGTCTTCGTGTGTCTGTACTGTTTGTGTTTGGTTATGTTTACACGCCTGTGGTTATTTACGTGAAGTCTGAAATGTGTAGAGTTCTCGTGTTGTTTTAATTGTGTGCGGTATGGATATACTTAGGCGTATACTTAAGTGTGCATATGTGTATAGTATTATACGGTATGATTTGATTTAAGGAATGTTAACTTTGTATTTGTGTATGCGAGTGGATGTGTTGTTACTGATTGTGTTTTTCTGCACTATTTGTGGTGAAAGTGCGTGCGTGTGTTTTTGTATTTAAATGGGTTACTCACCGGACCACCAGAGTTCGATTCCCGTGCACGGCCAACACCGGTGATGATTATCTGAACCGGTCCCCTGGGTCTTCCCTAGGTCGACTCAACCTCAAATGAGTACCTGGTGCGGTGTGTAAACATCACCACGAGGAGACGAAGGCGGATGGGCGTGTTGTTCACCACCCACAATCTTATACTGTATGTATACACCACACATGCATAAGTGGAGATGCATGGTGGGTGGGTAGTATAGGGCAGTGCGGCAAAAGCAATGGTTGTATTATACCTCTATGGTTCGAACCAACCCGCACAGACCTGTGTGGTGAAGTATGGTCCATTAACCCCCCACCACAACCCGCACGGCGGGTGGAGGCCCTCATCCAGCAGTAAGTATGTATACTGAACTATTTTAAAATGTTTTACCAGGTAAGGCCCACTAAGCTATACAGCTCTTTTTTCAAAAGCACCTTGGCGACAAATGATAGCTCAACGAAGTGGCTTATCGTCATCATCTGGAAATTGAAAGCAGCCAAATAAATACTCTAAACGTGCGTTGCTGATTCTAAATGTGGAAGGAAAAACCAGACGGCCCGGAGAGAAAATCCACGTGACCACAGGGGAGAGTGACGTGCACACTCCAAATGTACTGCAGGCGGTCAGGGGTTGGGATCGAACCCGCGACCTCCTGTATACCAGGCGAAGTGGTTAACATCTCACCACGTGGCGCCCTGATGGCGGTGGCGAGACGTTATCTTCATCGCCTGGTATGCAGGAGGTTGTTTGTGGGTTCGATCCTGACCCTGACGTCTGAAGACTTGGAGTTTGCAAGTTCTCCCCGTGGTTGCCGTGAATTTTTCTCTGGGACTTTTCCCCTCCACATTTCGAAACGTGCGTTAAGAGTATTTGGCTGCAATGTTATTTCCACGTAATAAGCCACTTCGTTAACTTTTATTTTGTGGCCAGGTCGCTTCTGAGAAAGAAACCTCAGTACGCCTTATCTTGTAAGATTAATATAGCTTCTTTTTTAGTTTTACATACATCGGGTTCAGGAAAATGTTAACTTTTAAGGAAACTGAGTGCGGCTTGGGCAAGGCCCGTCGCTGGAAGGATGGCTGGTGGGAGAGAGTAATGACGGAGCGGCATCCAAATGAGGGATTTAGAGTGGATGGAGCGATGAAATCGGCTCATTTGTATCGGCGCCTGATGGATTGTTCCATCACGGGATCATAAAAGACTGCGACGACTTTGGGAGTCTTATCCAGCAGTGGATGGATAATGGCTGACGATGATAATGATGACTGGTGTATAGTGAATGTATGGGTTTAGATTGTGTATAGTGTATGGCAGGCTTTTAAAGCATGTGTGTGTGTAGAACAGTACTATCACGTTTATATTATGTACTTGGTGTCTCATTGTGTGTGTGTAGAATATTTTACGTGTTTAATTATGTGTTTACAATACTGTATATTCGTGTGTTTAGTTTGTGTATAGTGTCTGTGTGCGTTTTAAGTGTGTGTGGCTTACGCTGGCATATACAGACTCAGAACCTTTATTTATCCTGGAGAAATACAGTCGATATGTTTATAGTATGTGTTTGTATAGTATTGTGTAAGCCCAAGTTTATAATGTGTAGTGTCTGCGTGTTTATTCAGTGTAATGCATTGCGTGCGTGTAGCTCATGCATGTTTGTATTGCTGAGTTACTCAGATAACCTCCCACACACACTCTAAGTTATTGGCCAAACATCCCCCAACCATGATGACCCCCCACCACCCACCCTTTATAAAAAGATACTGTACTTGTTATCCAAATGTCATCTCCACCCCCTCCCCTGGTTTCACAAAAAATCGGAGGTGCCGCGATAGTGAGATGTTAACTACTACCTCTCCACGTTCGTCTCGTATGTAGGAGGTTTTGTGGATTCGATTCTGACCCTGTATATTTGGAATTTGCATGTTCTCTCTCTCTCCCCGTGGTCGCGTGGATTTTTCTCCGAGTCGTCCAGTTTCCCCCTCATTAAGAATGAATATCACGCGTTTTGATAAGCCACTGCGTGGAGCAGCTATCATTTGTGTGGCCAGGACGCTTCTGAAAAAGAGGTCAGTGGGCCTCCTTACCTGGTAAAATGTGGGAAAAAAAGTTTCACGTTTATTTAATTTAACCAGGGTGAGAACTCGGAGAGACGAGGAGAGAGCCTCATTTGACGGGGGTCACCAACATGAAAATCCATCCGAGTACAGTACTGTACATGATTATTATACATAAGGACGAGGGGGGGGGTCCTGTGTTGTTTCCAGACATTGTGAGCAGCAGAGAAGGTAGCAGTGACCTCCCTTCACGCAGTGATTGTTATTTATTGTCGTGATTCAATGTGGCAAGAATCGATTGTTATTTTGCATTGCGGTTAGAGTAACGGCCTCTAGTGACTGCAGGGGTCACTCGGAACACATTACTTACAATGTGCATGGAATCATGCACGTGTCGTGAGCTTACGGATCGATATTAATTTCTGAATCGAGGCATCCGTACAACAACCAACTGGGTGTTAAAGGGGAGTTAGGGAAACGGGTGGCTGGCAGGGAGCGCTAAGGGAGCAGAAATGGTTCACCGTGGACTTTGTTTGGGCAAATATGCAAACCTGTGGGGATAATACAGTTACTGCGGGCATTAGTTGGTCCAGTGCTCCTTAATGCGCGTGTGTGCTGATGCATGCGGCTGTAAATGTGTCAGCTGCACGGGGTGCATTGGTGGGGCGGGGGCCAGCAGGATGGGGGGGGTGTCGAGTTATTCACAGACACAACTACGGCTACAAACCCAGAGACCTGAGTTTGAGTCTCCGCCATGGCTAACATTAATGGGGAATGATATGCGAGGCGATCCTCGCGACCTCGCCTATGTTGACCCGCTGCTGTGTGTATACATGAACATTGGGGAAATAAACGTGGCCGGGCGTCATGCCAGCAATAGTTTCACGCTAACAACAATCTTTTTTTTATTTTATGTGATGTTAACGTTTTTAATGCCAGTAATATCGATAATAACATATAAAATGTGATTTTGATGTTCGTGATGTGAATGTAACCACGCAATGTTGATTGCGTGGTTACGATAGTTTGGTGATGACGATGTTCAGCATGAGAATGTTGGTGGCAATGTTAACATGGTGATTGCATTTTTTTTATACGTAGACGTCGACTGTCGCTGTGATGGTGGTAATGCGCTTTTGACATTCCAATATTGATGTTGTGCCGTTTGTTTTACTGCAAAATGATTGTGGTGATGCCAGGGGATGTCTCTGTCATGTTGATGCTGCGATGCCAGGTTCCACGGAGCATTAACTCTCACAGCGCCGTTATTCCTCCGTATTAACGACGTTGCCTCTGAAACACGACGAGCCCTCATGTCCTGTTAGGCCATTTTTACGTACGCTGCAAAAATTCAGCCGCATCAATCTTTAGCAATCGCAGTGCTGTGCTCTCAACTCTTTTACTGAAATTACAGCGTTCAAAATAGCAACTGGGTCCCGGGATAAACTGCTGCAGGGCAACACTTTGCCGCATGTGTGCCTGCAACAGTGTCGGTTATAACGGCGTTTCGCCGCTGTGCTACATGCCACTGCGTTTTGCTAACGATGCAGGGTGTGGACAACGTTCACCGGAGCCAGATGCCTGAATTAATGTCACAAGCTTGGCAGGGTTGGACCCATTAAGCGCAAGGTTCCAGTTTCAGGTCTTGTTGGGTTTAATTTAATGGGGCTGACAAGACACTCGTTTGTCAGTCCGATGTCTAAAGATTGTTGTCAGAAAGCGCTATCCTCAACTATGCTTTTAAGGACCCTATCAGAAACTGGTTTGTCAGTTTGTTGTCTCATAACATTATCATAGACTGGGTCTGTCAGTTTATTGTCTCATGAGCCCACCGGAGACTGGTCTGCCAGTGTGTTGTCTTTAGACCTCTAGTAATATGATCATGATGGAGAGGAATAAAATGAAGATAATCTTAGCTTGTCAAATCATGTTCAGACACAGCGGCGGATTATGAGTTTAATGAATGAAGACGCACGCAAGCAGCGAGCTGTGTTGTTGAGAAGCTTGGGATAAATAATAAATCAGGGTGACAAGGATGTCAGTGTAAATGAAGAGTCAGGCTTGTCTGGATGTCAGGGGTCAAAACAAGAGTCGAATTGAGGTGACAGGCTTGGCTCGGGCTAATATGATGTCAGCGCTGGGCTGGCACTGCATAGATTATGCGTTCAAGTCTGGGTTTCATTCACCAGTGATTAATAAACCAGCTTCTCAGATGTGCAGTCGATGGTCTGAGCCTGATTACCAATGACTGCACAAAAAACCCATTGAATACAATTTTTCTTTCATTTTAACGGTAAATTTCTAGCTCTGGTTTTCATGGGACAATCACCTCTGTAGCAGCGGCGCTTGTACAATGATAAATTGCTTCGGGTGGATACGAGCCAATTGAAAGGATCTTAGAAGCAGTTCTGTGATATCACCTACCAAGGGCCATTCTCCAACATAGGGTTATGTTACACTGCTTTCTGTGAGATTTCATAATTGAAATTTTTTCATCTTGCGGAAGAGTGTCAAGAGCGCAGTTGTAAAATAATTGGGGAAATGCCAAAAAAAGGAACGTGTTTGAATGATGGTGGCGCTGGCCTTGGTGAAATGAGATTCACTGGCCCTGAATCAACAGCAATGACCGTGGGATTAGGTGTAGCACAAGGGCAGTGATGCGATGGGTCGTCAGTTACAGGACTGCAATGAAGCGGTGTGCATCTCGGCAACAGTGCATCATTTGGCAGAGTCATCGTTAGGTCGTTTAGCACTTTCAAGAGCGGTGTTTGTGGGGACAGTGTGGATTTGGCTACTATGTATGTAATGATTCGGCCCTTCCCCACGTCAGTCGATAAACTCTCTCATTTCCAGGGTTATGATTTGATTCCAGAATAGATTTTTTTTTAGTCTTGTATCTACTATCTCGTTTGTGCTGGTGTTTTATACGTGTTGTCGCCTTTCTAATTTTCTATGTGTATTGTCTCAGGTCTGTGCCGTTTACCTTGTGGTACTGCCTTGTTTAACGCTCTAGTTTAATTGCCACATTAGTAACATCTTTTGAGTCTACTGTATGTCTTGTCTAAAGTCTTTTCTTTGTTCTGTGTTTCTGTATTATCTGAGCTGTACGGTGACTCGTCTGTACTGTGTTGTCTTTTTCATCTCCGCATGTTCCATCTCGTTAATTCAGAAGATTAGCTTAAATTAAACACTGCGCTACAAACCTGGCGACGCGGGTTCAGTTCCCGCTCACGGCCAACATCAGTGACGATTATCTGAACTGGTCCTGGGCCTTCCCAAGGTCGACTCAGCCCCAAATGAGTACCTGGTGCAGTGTGTATACATCGCCACTAGGGAGACAAAGGCAGCCGGGTGTGGTGCTGGCCACCCAACCCCCCTCGTGTGCCTTGCTGGCCTTTGTAGGTGCTCGCTAACAGCACTTGCTCCTACAGTCTGACAAGGCTATTGGGGGGATCTTTATCTTGTGTGTTTCATTGTTTCGTGTGTAATGACTCATTCTTGATGTTTGTTTTGTGGTTTCTTCTGCTAGGGTGAGTTGTGGATAAATCGGCACACCGACTGACACAAGCGCTCCGACTACACGACAAAAAGCAACAACGATATCAACAACGACAAGAACTGGGGCCAAGAGCATTTACTTGGGCACACAGGAGCTGACAAGTAATATTTACAGAAGGAAACATTGGAGATGTTGAGCTCATTGTTATGACATTAAAGTTAACTTGAATTTATACGACCTTACAATCACGTGAATTTTTTTTAATACAGCTTAAGAAGGCTTAAAAAATATTTTAAGAAGATATAAAGTAAATGGAATCGTTATACAAGCCGATCATAAGATGTATGGCAGTTGAATAACACGACAGTATTTTAACATTAGTTTTGTAATAAGGTGCTAAATCTGCACGAACAAAGGCTGAAAACAAAAACCACCATTACAAACATCTCCAGCGCCAAGTGTTTTAAGCACTGAGTCGACACCTCACTTGTGACAAACTCTGCACAAATGTGACTCGGAGGCATAACAGTCACAAACACATTTAAGCATTTTAGCTCAACGTGAAGACAAACCCTCGTTTGCCCTATCGATTTCAAAACTCGATCGAAAAATCATTGTACTTCTGGCTTCTTTTTGGATGCACCGTAGGGCCCGCCGACACGTGCGTTTTTGGCCCCGTCTCGGTAAATAATTGCGAGCCATCGAGGAAAAATAGCGGAGGCGGGGAGCGGGGGAGGTGCGCCGGTGAGCCGCCCTCGGTTGACCGTGTGCCTATCGCGGCGCGCTAGCGGGCCCTCGGCGCGTGCCGCCGGCGGGGGGGGCAGCCCCCCTCATCGCCACTGCAGCAACTGCAGCAGCAGCAGCCCCCTCCGGCCGCCGCCTCCTCCTCCTCGTCGGCCTCGTCCGGCGGAAAGAGGGGCGGCTCGGCGACGTTCACGCACCGCCGGCAAGGCTCGTGGACCATCATGGCCTCCTCACGGTCGTCGAGTGACGGGCACGCCCCGCCCGCCACTGCCAACAACGCCACCGCCGTGCATTGTGGGGGGCCCCGGTGCACTGTGGGGCGGTAGCGGGCGCAGAAGGCGGAGCTGCACGGTGGACGGCGGTGGGGGTGGCAGTGCTGGGGCGGGGGGGGTGACCGGAGTGAGCGGCGGAGGAGGAGGAGCTGACAGTGACTGCGTGGACGAGGATGAGATGGAGAAGGAGATGGCAGGTGAATGTGTGTTATGTGCTGCTGTGTACAGCATAAGCATTGCTGTGGGTGCTGATTGCCGCGCTTGCTGTTGTGTGTGTTATGGTTGTGAGACAGTCTTATCCATTTTGAGTGCGCCGTGGTTTTTTTTGTATTCTGTTTTTGCGTTTGGAAATACGTTCAAAAGATAAATGCCAATGTTGAGGCCTCCTAGCTATGAGGGGGCTTCACGAGAGAGTTTGTGTAGTTTTGCTCTTCCTCTTTTGGAGGAATAGAAGATGTACATATCCGCCTGTTTATGTTCTGATGCGGTTGATGGTTACACCAGTTTTCTTATTCATTGTTACTTACACTTTGTCGTGTGCATCACACGTGCAAAATTTTGCACAGATTATCATGTGTTACTCCTTACTCTTCTGCTGCCCTCCAGCACCATGGTGGTGAGATGTTATCTCCCTCGACTGGTATACAGGAGGTCGTGGGTTCGATCCTGACCCTGTAGCCTGCTGTATATTTGGAGTTTGCATGTTGTCCCTGTGGTCATGTGGATTTTTCTCAGTTTTTCCCTCCACATTTATAAACAAGCATTGTGTATGGTGTGTAGTTTTGCGTGTTTGTATGTTGTGCTGTGTGTGTTGTTGTTATTACAGCATTGCGCATCTCGTGTCTCTTCCGGTCTCAGGCCTCCCTGATGAGGGCCGGAAGTCGAAGCCTCGGAAGTCGGCGAAGAGGAAACCTCGATTCCAGAGGAACGACAACGGAGACATCGCCACGTACACGACGGATGACGCCACCATCTACCAGCCTGGAGGTACGGTAACACAAAACCACCTCTACCACAGCACAACAACCACAGCACAACTAACACGGCACATCACCCGCTGACACCACACACACGACAGACAGCACCACCACCTACATGCCTGTGGGTACGAGAGCACACAACAACCACAGCACAACAATCACAATACAGCTACCACACGGTGACAAAAACACAAGAATGACGCCGCAACTGCAACACAACAAAAATATAACTCGCACAATTCCGCAACCACCACACGCCAACCACATTGCCGAAACACACAGCAACAACTACACGGCAGCACAAAACAACTAAAACCTCTACCACCACATAAATTACTGACGCCGCCGCCATGTACCAGCCTGATGGTATTGACTCCACAAGAACAACAACACATGAACCAAACAACACCAACTGTACAAATGCTCCCAACAACTAAATCAACTTACGTTTGTTAACGCACAAATAACGTAACAAAGATCAGAGAGCACAGAATGGCACGTGGAAGGTGGTTGTTACTACCATGACCACACCTCCATATACACTCTGTCCAATATCCTTTTATTGCTGTCACTGAGAGATTACCGGTGACAACAGAGCTCGCAGTGATGGGTACAGTGACCGTCCTCAAGAGATGAAGTGGGCCAAGTGGAAGCCTCTTTTGGCTGCAGCGTGAGCCGATTTGTAGGCCACTTCACCATCTTCAGTAATTGGCATGAAAGGTCTAGATTAGAGATTATGAGTTGGGTGGACACCTCTGTACATCAATCACAAATAGATTTTTAATAACTTAATGGTTTCCACGTTTTATTACAATTTATAATAAAAAAATACTTCCAAGGAGGTTGTGTGGTCAATCGGATTTGAAACAAAAACATGTATTTCTTATTGTGGGGAGACAGGAATGTCTGCTTATTTGTTGGGTTAACGTTTCGACGATTAACCAACCGATCGCCAACTACTTAGAGCACATCACATTTTTGATGGTAGATCCACGTTAAGTGTTCACTGTTAATTCACGGAGGTTGACTCCCGAAGAGATTGTCTGTTTTCTAATTCTGAAGTGCATAGTTTCACTGTTATTCAGTGATAGTCTTAAATACATTGTTTTGGGTGTAGAGCAGTGGCGCAGTGGTTTGTGCTATAAGCCCAGCGACCTGAGTTTGATTCCTAGCCACGGCTAGAATCGGTGGCGTATTATATCCTAACCGGTCTTCGGGCCCTCGTGCACTAATCCGCACTTACCAGCGTTGTGAAGTATCATCAAACAACCCCCATGACTGATGCACAATGTGGGGGAGGGCCGCCTTCCAAAGGGAAGTTTATTATTACTTTGTGTTGATAATTGGTATGGGGCCTGCTTTACTTTCGTCCCAAACATAGATGGGATCAGGTCGAGACATGAACATAATCACATCAGCAGAGCACAACAGCCGCAGGTGGTCACCCTTTGATGCCAAATTCAGGCCATCTCATCTAATCTACCAAGTAGTTGTGAACCAACCCGCTGCTTTACTGCTGATGCCACAGGTGCCTTATCTGTGCGATAAGATTTGTGGTCAACCTTATCACATGGTTTTGACAAATCAATAAAAGACTGATTACAGTGTCCTGTTATCTAAATAACAATAACGCCAGTATTTGGCACTGTATTTGGCACTGTAGTTACGGTTTTCACAGCCTGGAGACCGGAGGACTACCTAACGACCACATGGCAACAAAAAAATTACCATCACACACATTACCACCATTAGACCAACCGCGCAATAACCACAACGGCACAATTGACGCAAGACCACAAGAGACATCACGCGCTGCCAAATTACCTCGGTGGTTTCACGATACTGATACAGTGTGTGAAACTGTAATGGGGAGCAGTAGTGTAGCGGTTAGCGCGCGCTGCGCTACGAACCCAGCGGCCCAAGTTCGATTCCCGCTCATGGCCAACACCAGTGACGATTATTTGAACTGGTCCTGGGCCTCCCCTAGGTCGACTCACCTCAAATTTGTACCTGGTGCGATGCGTAATCATCGCCACTGAGGAGACAAAGCCGGAAGGGCGTAGTTCTTGCCACCCACCCTCCTTCGTGAGCCGTTCTGGCCTTCATAGTTTCTCGCTAACAGCACTTGCCCCAACAGTCTGTTAAGGCTATACGGGGGATCTTTGATACTGCAATAGCAAATGTAAACAAGAAGAACAGTATTCACAATACGAGAAGTTGTTTCTTGATCCTGCTTTTTAACAAACATGTGTGTCGTTGCGTGGACCTTGTGTGTGTTTACGTGTGTGTGCGATGGGGAGCAGTTGTGCGGTGGTTAGCGCACTGCGCTACTAACTCGACGACCCGAGTTTTATTCCTGCTAACGACCATTAACAGTGGAGACTACTTGAACTAGTTCTGGGTCTCCCCGAGATCGACTCAGCCTTAAAAGAGTACCTGACGTGGTGTATAAAGATCAGCATTGGGGAGACCTAAGTGGCCGTCCATGGTTGTAGCCACACCATCTCCTCGTGTGCTGTGCTGGCCTCCATAGGCTCTCGCGAGCAGTACCTACCACAACAGTGTATGAAGGATATAAGGGAATCTTTGTTGAGTGCGTGTGCGCATGTTGCAGACTGCGTGTACATAGAGTCGCGACGGCCAGACATCCCCTACTTCATCTGCAGCATCCAAGACTTCAAACTTGTGAGCACTGTACTCAAACCCTCTGCGCTGTGTTATCTTGATTGCGGTGGCTTGGTTGTCAATAAGGCATGTAACGATTATTATCAGTGCAATTTAACAGAGTTCAATGCAAATATTGATTACTCTTTTCTCATTCTATTGCCTGCTCGATTTGTTGCTTCTTTTTGTACCATTAGCCTAAAACTAACAAGTCCAAGTGATTTTGTAATCGATTATTATTTGGCCGATAACATTTTAATATATAGAGGACGACAGAGCTTTGTGGGGCGCGGGATTTTTGGCACCGGCTCACCATCTAGCTACTGCCCTTCCCACTCGCCTCTCGTTCCTCCTCGCGTCTCCGAGTCGTTCTCTCTTAGAGCGTAAGCGAATACTGTGTGGTGCATTGCAAGTTGAGAGGTTGCTGTCATTATGATTTCCTGCTCAAATGAGCTTTGAGGCCGGTGGTCTTCTGTTTATAGCCCTGAGGCCCTTGCTGCAAATTCCAAATTCCTATGGCCGGGGTGAGCCTACCCGTAGAACAATTTCTTGACAAGTTGGTACAAATTTTATCAACCCTCCCCAAAAGCATGATTGGTTGAGTCAACCCCGAACAAGGATTTTAACTCGCCCATTCTACCGCCAGGCCACCTGGCCAGATCTGAACATTTCGAATGTAATTTGCACAAATTTGAGTTTGTGAACTTTGTTGTGAGAAAATATTTTCGTCTGTTAATCGTTACATTCCTCGTGTTAATGGTGTTGATATTGTTAATGGGATCGGTGATGTTAATTTTGTTGTTTATGTCGATGGTGTTGTTGGTCTTCATTGTGTTTGTGTTGATTGTGGGGAGTGGCGGCGCCGTGGTTAGCACACCGAGTTCTATTCCCGGCCACGGCTGACATCAGTGGTGAGTGATATCTGAACCGGTCCTGATCCTCCCCTAGGTTGATTTAGTTTTAGACGAGTACCTGGTGTGATATATGAGCAATCGGCATTGGGGAGAAAAATTATGGCCAAGCGTGGTACTGGCCTCACCGGTCATTGTGCCAGACTCACCCCAGTCTCAATTAATGCTCGCTAACAGCACTTGCCCCAACAGTCTGTTAAAGGCTGTCTAGGGGGGTCTTTGCCTTTGTGACTGTCGATGATATTGTTGATGTTGTCTCGTCTTGATGAAGGCAATTATTCGCATTCAATATTCCCCTTTTCCCCATGCCATCAACAAATCATTGTGGTTAATGTGGGATATGCCATAGTTACGCACTCCCTCGCTAAAAGTTCTGCATGACGACAGTGTTTTGTGCAAGGTCTAAGGAATGTGGGGGTGGGGTTTTGCAGAGCAAGAGGGACCACCTCATGATGAACGTCAAGTGTACTACCGGCAGTCCGAGGTGCCGGACTCAGTCTACCAACTACTAGTCCAAGACCGGCACAATGAGAACGGTATACTCCCATGCACACGTGTGTCATGTGCGTGTGTTTTTGTGCGTCTTTTCTTTTGTCCTGGGGAGCGGCGGCGCAGTGGTTAGTGTGCATGTTTCTAGGAATTTGGCGGCATACTTTTGATTCGTGGTCACGGTGAAAATCAGCGGTGAGAGATATCTGAAGTGATCCTAGGTCGACTTAGCCTTACATTATTGCCTGGCGTGGTGTGTATATACAACACTCGAGAGATAAAGGCGGTCGAACGACACCACCGTTTTGTGCCCCGTGCCGACCTTGATCGGTGCTCGCTAACAGCACTTGCCCTGACAGTATGTTGGCTTTTTCGGATCTTTGTGTTGTAAACTGATCGTGTTTGTGGTGTGCATGTTCGCATGCATATATGGGTGCCACACTTGTGTTCACTTTTAAGAATCGGAATCTTTATTTGTCCTGGAGAGATTGATGAGCTATGAAGCTCTGTTTCACAGATGTCCAGCAGGGGCGAGTCATAAATTTAGAACAACAAACAATACAAAAAACGATCGGAGTGCAAAGAGTAATATCGGTAGCGATGTCACAGCACTACGAGCCTGAATGTTCAAGTTAAATCCCTTGCCATGACACATCAACAATGGTATCCGATATTTCAATCTGCTCTGGTCATCCACTGGGTCACCTCGGCCTAAACGGGTGCAATGGTGCATCTTCTCGTCACCACAGTCCTTGAGCGCGTAACTCCTCAGTCGATCCCGTGGCCTCCATATCAGCGAGCCATCGCTTGCCGTTAGCAAACCTTCACATACCTACCTACTCCAGTGGTCTCAAAAGTGAACCTAGCCTGGTACGGCTGCTGTGGGATTGCCATCAGCACTCTCGAGGGCCAATTGACGACTCTTTGTTAATTTCTGTTGCGCCACCTCAAGCTATGCAGAAAATTGCAATATGCATTATTACGCATTTAGTTTGTTGTCCTTCCCCCGCACCGCCGATTAGCACGGTTGGCTATGTATGGTGCGAAAGAAGTTATACATACAGGGGTGAATGACAGTCGCTGCTGCTGCTGGTGTTATTGTTTAGATTCTGGCCGGGACCTAGTGATTGTGGACCCCGTCATCAGGAGCCGGGAACTCTTCATATCGGACTGCATTGACACGTACCACGCGTCGGCACTCCGGTACGACGCTCGCACCGCACAGCACGCCCCACAGCTGCCTGCGTTTACTCTACACCTACCTCGAAACTACACTCTGCAGCCGTCTATCCATCACACAGCACCTCCTAAAGCTGTCTATCTATACAGCGTGTCCTACAGCTGTCTCTAGTCCATTCACAGCCATCTATCCACACATCACCCCTATAGTCTATCCATACAGCATAACCTACAGCTGTCTACAGAACACCAGCCGTCTATCCACACAACACTCCTATAAGCCACCTATCCATACAGAATATCCTACAGCCGACTTTTCGTACAGCGTGCCGTATATCCGTCAATCCACACAGCACCCCTACAGCCGTCTATCCATACAACATGCCCTTCAGCCGTCTATTAATACGGCATGTCCCATATCCATTTGCATACACTCAACAGCTGTCCACCTCTAGCATGCCAAACAGCTCTGTCCATAACACACCATGCAGAGATTTCTTCAGCTCATCGTGTGCCTGTGTGTATACCTATACGTATTTATGTATTAGTATGTGCGTCTGAGTTTGGTTATGTGTTTTTGTGGACATTAGGTTATTCTCTTACCATATATCCACAGTCATTAAAACCGATGCAGGAATTTTCCCGATGTCTCTGAATGAAATACGTTTATGACGGCCAAGCACTGTTAGATGGACCCAGAGAACAGAATCCCCTTTACTGCAGGAGCCTCCACAATCAACAGACAATCACTGTCGCTAGCCACTTGGAATGTCAAAACATTCACTGGGTGGGGGGTGGAATGTAAAGGGGCTACCATTCTTCTTTCGGGAACTGGACCAGTCCTGCCTCGACATCTGTGTAATTCAGGAGGTCCAGTGGACTGGTTTGTGCTCCTGTCACCACAAGGGGTGAACAGTCCTATAACCAAGGCAGAATAACATCAAATAACTGGCTTTTATTCTGAAGTGGCTTTTCATCTGATTACATTTTATGAATGAAGGGGGCTGTTGGAGCATGGTGGTGATGTGTGGTAGGTTATAAGTCTCAGGCAGCTGCTGTGGTCTCGCCTACCTGTCAACAGGAGTTGGGGAATTGTGGTGGTGTTTGCCTGAACCCTTATTGAAGGTGAATATCTGTTTAGGGGAGCAGGCAAAGCTGATGGGTCAAAAGCTTTCTATGACCTGTCCTGTATGTTGGCTAAATAGTCTCTCGGCAGAGAGTCCTCTTATTAGGTGACCCTAATTCCAAAGCGGGTCATGACGCCATCGCTTGGATTGGAAGACATGGGCCAAGTCAGCTTAGTAATGACATTAGGAGGCTAAAAGACTTTCATGCAGTCCGTGGGCTTGTAATCACCAAGACGTTGTGCCACCACTGGCGCATCCACACAACACCTTGGATGCATTC